>NW_026606587.1:13777500-14032500 GCF_029890125.1 Rhinichthys klamathensis goyatoka
TACGTTCCATCATGAGACGTTCCATCATGAGGCAAAGCAGATGATTACTTCAGGCCACACACACACACACACACACACACACACACACACACACACACACACACACACACACACACACACACACACGTATCCCTACTGAAAAAGAAGTGCACTTAATTGTATTGAATGTGCACTTGTAGTGTACTTCAAATCTTAAACGTATATTTTTAGTAGCCTACACTTTACGACTATGTTTCTGAACGGTGAACGTGATTTCACCAAGTACCACATGTTCCTGGATCAACATCGTTGTTGATCCTGGATCAACTTTCCAATCAACCAATCAGATTTGAGGGACAAGTTTACAGTTTATGTCAAGTTTAGGCTTAGAACCAGGGTGAAGTACTTACACATCAGTGTCATTCACCTTTCATTACCCTCTGATTTTAGGGAAAAGTTATGGGTAGGGTTAGGTTTAGGGGTAGGGATTGGGTAAGGACTACATTTTGGGACAGGAATGTTGATCCAGGATCAACAAAATATGTTGATCCAGGACCATGTCTTACTTGGCAAAATCACGGTGACCGTTTCGGAACACACTTAAAGGACAATTAACCTTTGGTCTAATTACACATTGTTACCTAGTCAACCGTTATCTGAGATTTGTTTTCATGATTATCGAATGTAAATAGTTTTATCTCTAAAAACTGTTTAGTGTATAACACTAGTATATAGGGCATAGAGTAATGACAAATAAAAATCGCTTGTTAATACCACTAACAAGGCTCAAAATAGCCCCACACTAGCACGGTAGCATAATGAGGGTCCCTACCTTCAAACCGAAGCATTGAGAACTTTGTCAGTGTCCAGACAGTTTAATAAAAAGATATTTTATACATACAGTCAACTTCGCGTATACAGACAGGAGCCATCTTTGAAAAAGAGTCTCTACCAGTTGATCTACGAACGCCGATCCAAGTGCGCTGGTGAGATGTGAACGAGCTATAAGTTGTGATAAGGTAAGCGCGAACAGTAGGCTTGAATCGGCGTTCGTAGATCGACCAAAGGTTCATTTTGCGCCGGAGTTCTCCTTTAAGTAATTGTAATACTTACAAACTAAGTAAGTAATTGTACAAACTAATTGTAACTGTAGCGTATTATTTAATATTACATTTAAAGTACATTTTAAATGTACTAAACTACAATTACAAATGTGTAATTACAAAAATACACATTTGAATAGAAATGACATTAAAGTATATTTTAGTTGACCACAAATGCGTGTCAGTAGGCCTATATTCGGAACCACATATTTCAAAGACAATAGAAATAATTATAAAATACATACTTAAGTGGGTCAAAAAAGCACTTTTAAGTTGAACTAATTGCATTTAATATAAATTTAAACTATAATACATTTTCAAATAGTAAAAAAAAAAAAAAAAAATGCAATTAAGTGCCGAAAACATTGCATTCAGTTCGCATGACTCTTCTAAAGTATTTCATTATTATTATTATTATTATTATTATTCTTTGCTATACTTCTTTTCCACAAGGGATCCCATATGTTTGTGTGCCAAAGCAATCATGTGTGAATACTTGCTGTTAAACATATTCTCATTTTCTGGCATACACACATTTGTGCCGTCCAACATTTCCACGCCAGTCCGCTCTTGGCATTGCTGTTTCAGCATGCTGTCCATATGGAAGATTTATTACAAAACAGGAAAATGTGACATTTAAGCTTACATGAACATTTTACATGACTCATATGGACACTTAATAAGTAGCCTATAAAAACTGAAATGTGAAAGAGCAAAATCAAAGGACAACTGATATGGGGAAAATATGAGGGTAGTGAAAGGAGAACGAGAGAGAGAGAGAGAGAGAGAGGTGCATGTTAATCACTGCTCTCTCTCTCTCTATCTCTCTCTCTCTCTCTCTCTCTCTCTCTCTCTCTCTCTCTCTCTCTCTCTCTCAGAGTTATGGGCTCTTTCTCAGAGCACAAGGGCAGATAATAGATTCTGTGACTCGCATTAATCAAGGGTCACTGGTCGCAGGAACAGGAAATGACAGCTAATCAAACACCCAGCCTCATTCTTACACACACACACACACACACACACACACTGAAGGCAGAGAAAGCATCACTCACAGAGCGTTTGTTTATCATCCGTCCTCTGAGAAACGAGTGTTTCTCGCTATAATATGTTTGTGTTAATACACTGCATCGTGCCATCTCAGGCTAAATGAATATATTGTAATGTGTAATTTAGGGATATAATAAAAGTCTTCAGAAAAAGTAACAGGGTGGATGGCAGCAGAGTTGAGTTCAATTGGAGATTACAATGTTATACAAGTAAAAAGTGCCTCTTAACCCTGGTGTTCTTCACACAGTCTATGACCGGACACCTGACGATGAAACTTTTTTTTCCTCCAGTAAAATCAATGTAATTTATTTTTGTTCAATACTATTTTTTATTTTGCATTTTGAGAGAATTGTAAGATACTTATTCATATTATGCCACAAATATGGCCCATTTTGCCCATTTAAAAAAAAAATCAAAAAAAAATTTTTAATGCAGTATTTTAGATTAATATAGAAATTAGGTCTTTGAAATCCATTTTTTGAAGGCAGATTGGCGCCATGTGGTGAGAGAAAAGACAGAAAAACATGTAATTTAATGGTGTTACCACTAGATGCCCGAGAGGCTTGTCAATTCCCTAGTAGTTTTTTTCGACAAAATGACTTTTAATTAATTAATTAATTACTACAACAAACTAATACTTAAAGTGACACTGAAGACTGGAGTAATGATGCTGAAAATTCAGCTTTGATCACAGGAATAAATTACATTTTTACTATATATTTACAGAGAAAACAGTAATTTTAAATTGGAATAATATTTCATAATATTACTGCCTTTACAGTATTTTTGATCAAATAACGTTTCAAACTAGCTTCAACGGTTCCATAATGACATCTCTAAAGATATAAGACGTTCAAATGAGCCTTACTGTTAAACAAGCAAATATTTAAAGGTACAATATGTAGGATTTTCGATGGTAAAATATCCAAAAACCACTAGGCCAATGTTATATATTTTGTTTAGTTCATTACAAAATCCCAAATTTTTCCAACTATTTGTAAATCGTGAGAAAATTGTGATTTTAACCAATGAAACGGGGCGTGTGAGCAGGGGTGAGGAGTCGCCAGCCAATGGCGTCATATCCGCGTTACCCTCGGTTTCCGCTCGCACTGCCATAGTAACCATGGCGACAGATGTAGACAACTGGGTTATGCTTAGCAGGACGCTCACACTGTTATTGTTTTGTTCAAACATTATGGACTTTGAGACAAAAGAGGACTAAAACGAAGATCGACATCTTTCGAGATGCCGAGAGCTCCACGTCCGCGGCTAACTTCGACTTGATAGAAACGCGAGTGTTGCATGTACTTTATCAGACAGGTGAGCAAATGTACATAAAACTAATCAATGTTATTTAGTTCAACATGATGAAATGTTAGAATATAATCTGTATGTTATTCTAATGTTGATCTAGCTTAGTCTCATACAGCCAACACACAACCTAACTAACAACATTCAACACACTCAAATGCCGTTTAGTGTGATAGTGTAACTGTTAGAGCAAGGGAAACAGCGCTGCGTTACCTCAAGTTTAATTCCTCTAATAAACTGGCCTGTGTGAGTATTAATTCAGCACTTGCGTGTAGTTCGGTAGAATGAAATGTCCTTATTCCTTTATATCCGCGAGACTCGCGTGTGGCGCTGATATCTGTCTCTCATTAGCAATTGCGCCCTGCTTCACACCACAGTCATGTTAAAAACATCACTGTATTCACTCATCCATTAAAGATCCATCAGCTTGACGACAAGATCCATAATTCCACTTAATGCGGAATATACGTCATCAATATACGCCTTTGTTATTGTAAGAGGTTAGCGACCCCTGGTGGCGAAAAAATCCTACATATTCCCTGATAGCACACGTACATCACGGAGACATCTATTTGATGTGCGTGTTTATATCTGGAAGACGTATTATTTAAGGCTCGTCCACACCGGGACGAATATCGGCACGCGTTATTCGCCAGCGTTTTCCAACGCGTTTTTTGTGTTCACACCCAAGCGATTTTCGCTGACGATGAGCCGAGTGAACATGCAAATTCATTCCCTGACATGAGATGGCGCCCATTTGCTCTGCAATACCACTCCATAACATTCTCTTTTATTAAGATTTTTGTAGTCGCTGTCGCGTTTGTCATATAGTTCTTTATGTTCCGACACCAACGAGACCAGCGGCTCTACATTCATCTTGCCTCGCCTCTTCCTCGTCTTATTTCTTCCCGGCAGTGTAGACGCTACTTGGCGTATATCTTCTTCGCCGGTGTGCTCGGCAAGACCGTTTTGTGTTTGAGCGCCCCCAAGTTGTGTTTTACTGTAACTTCAGAAGCTGTGAGCAAAAGCGCCAATCTCATTGGTCGGATAGTTTTTGGCGCGGCGCGTCAAAAAAAAAAAAGAACCCGAGGTGTTTTTAAAAAAATGACGCTTTTACGCGTGCCGTTTTTCGCGTCGGTGTGCACACTCACATTGGCGCCTTTTGTTTAGTCACGAGGCGTTAAACGTCGGCGAATATCGCGCGTGAAATTCGTCCCGGTGTGAACAGGCCTTTAGAGTGTTTGCTCATCTGCAATACATCTATAGGACGTTTCCTGTTAGATGTCAAATAGACGTTTAGAAGATGTCTTTAAGATGTAATGATTTAGAATGTATGTTAAACTGACATCTTAAAGATGTCTATCAGATGTGAGTAAACAGCAGATGCTTTCCACATGAAGTGATCTTTAACAGACATCTTGCAGACGTACGTGTGCTATCTGGGTTGTAGCTTTAAAGACTACGATGATTATCAAACATGGAAAATAATAGACTGAAGCAGCATTTTGTATATCGGAGGTTTATAACAGATTCACAGGTTAATTAAATTTCCTCATGTCAGTAGATTTGTTTTTTTACTAAGTTTTTACTGTAATGTTCCCCCTGTTCGACAGTTTGTCGTGTTGTTTTCCCGCAGGTGATGGCTGAGGCGGATCTCCTCTCCACACCCCATGATATAGAGATCAGCGAGGTGAGCTGTGACTCGTTCCGGATCACCTGGGAAACGGCCGCCGAGGACACGTCCCGACTGACGCATTACTTCATCGACCTGAGCCGTAAGGAAGGCAGCGAGCCCAACCGCTTCAAGCACAGGGTCAGTATTATTCTCTTATTCTGCTGTGTAAATCAACTGTTTTCCTCACAGCCCTTATTTACTGTCACACAACCGAGGCCAGTGGAATTGGTCAACTTATTACGAGTTGTCACAAGAACAATCCCCTCAGAACAACAACAAGGACACAATAGTGAGGGCTCGTGATTCACAACATTGGACCCTGTCGACTTTCATATGAAAAACACTAAGACTATATAGAAACTATTACTTTTTTTAATTCGATTTTTGAACCCAGAATATTTAATTAACCCTTGTATTAGGTTCACATTCTAGGTAGCCAAATTTTTATGAAGGGGGGCAAAATGACTCTAATTGGATTTAATAGGCAATTCATTATGAAAAACAACAACAACTCAAAAATCCACATATAATAAATAAAGGTAGCCTAAATAATGGAGCAAATACCAGTAAGCTGACAAGCGCAAACCTTAGTAAATCACCTTGCGTGATTCATTTAATACTTTAGTCCCATAAAGGGAAACTCCTACAAATGCATATGCAATAATATCAAAAATAACGCTGTCCTCGCCTTTTCAGCGCTAATTTATCACTGCGTCTTTAGTAAATCCTGACAGTAGGTATTTAACGTCAAAAGAGGGTTTGCGCTGGAGCAAGCTGTTATTAAATCTGGCCCTTTGAATAGGCCTATTATAAACAGTTTTGGTGTCATGTTTTGATGAAGATGATGATGAGGTGAGGCGAAGTGGATCTTTTAGCAGCTTAAACATTTATTCAATAAAATGAAAGTATGAAACCCAAACAGTGTGCGTAAAACAATGCGTGGCGCTCGCAACACCAAGATCATGAGTTCAGTTCTCAGTGAAATTAGCATGTATGATGAACTTTTAAAAATGAATGCCTTGTACATACACTTTGGATAAAACAGTCTCCCAAATGCAAAGACGTGGCTGTGAATACCGTCAGAGGGTGGTTGAGAAACTGACTTGTGAAAATAGCCTACATCAAAAAAGTTTTAATTTCGGGTCTGTGCAGCTAACATAAACTATGAAATATCCAGGTCAGATTGACCAGCAAACCTAATTTCATATGCGCATTCTACAATCATTTTGCATGTTCATGACCCTAAACAGGAAAAAATAAAATCATAGGTTAACTCAAACGGAGCCACAACATAATAAAATATCTTGAATTTCCATGTTTATTTTGAAGTGCTTTCTGCCTGAATAAGGTTAAATTAAGGACAAATATAGAAAGCATGCACCGGAGAGGCAGATGGTGTGTGAAGGAGGGTGGCTGAAGGTGTGTTGGTAATGAGCACATCTGACAGGCCCTTCAGGGGTTACTGTGACGGTCATAGGAGAACGAGAAACCCTGACCAGAAACTGCTGTGAGCGGATAATGACTCACCAGGACATGTTTCCTCGCCGATAAACACCTGAGTTACCCAATCGCAGGCCAACCCTTTACAACAACAACAGTAAAAAACATACAATTAGGATATTGCTTTGCAAAAAAAAAAAATCTAATTTAGTACATTTTTGGGGAAAAATGATTTAAAGATTTTTCTTTTTGGGAAATCATGCACCTATATATTATTGGTGTGTATTTATTTATTTATATATTTTTTATAAATACACTTGCATATAAAAATCTGCAACAGCGTTCTAAAGAAACACCTTTTGTAATCTAATTGTGTCCCCCCCAATCCCAGGCCTTTAAGACAATAACACATAAATAAAGGTAGGATATTTCTTTGCAAAAAATCTAACTTAGTACACTATTAATTTTGGGCATCATGCACCTATTCATAAATGTTATAAATGTAAAAGAAATATTATTTAAGTTTTTGTTTATTTATTTGTTTATTTGTTTATTAAGAAGTCCTCAGCACATGAAAATCTGCAATAGCATTAAAAAAAAACACCTTTTTATATCTAAAATAGTCCAACAGACCCTTAAAAAAACATTTATAAAATCAGGATATTGATTTGCAAAAAAATCCAATTTAGTACACAAGTAATCTGGGGCATTATGCTCTTGATTGATTGATTGATTGATTGATTGATTGATTGATTGATTGATTGATTGATTGATTGATTGAAATCTGCACATAAATTTTATCTAAAATAATTGTGTAACATATTTATCAAAGATTCAAATCATTTTCTTGAAAGCTGCATTCAAAGTCCACTTGACAAATTGAAAAAATTAAAAATAAAAAAAAATCTATATAACACATGTAAGACTCCCATTGTCAATATATTGTGCTATTTTGCAGCTTTAGATGATTCTGAGCAGTCAGTCAGAACTGACCAGTGTTGGGCCAAGTTATTTTTAAAGTAATGTGATTGAATATTGTGTTACTCCTTGAAAAAATAACTAATTGCATTACTTAGTTACTTTTTATGGAACGTAATGTTACTTTTGCATTCCTTTTTCTTACCTGGGCTGGGCTTGCTGGTATAAAAGAAGAAAAGAAGCAAAAACAACAACAAATGTTCTATTTTTAGTAAATATAAAGGCGATTCACACAGAAGGTGACATGAATATGCCTCAGGCTGAAGGAAATGCTAGTTCAAGCCTGCGCAGCTCAACCCTTTCAGCTCTGCTCACATTCTGGATTGCAGAAGAAAGTTCAACACGCTTGAGCATTAAAACAAAGAAGAAACACAAATGTGATGTTCATCTAAACTCATTTTTGCTTAGTAGTAAGGTTGAATTGGATCATTGAACGTCTGCAACAAAGACACTGGTTCATAAAGTGAGATTAAATATATAAAGTATATTTGTGTAATTTAACATTTCATTATTGCAGGTTTGTGTAATATTTGTTTGTAATTCACTATAATTCACTAAGCAGCTGCTGTCAATAATTGGCAAAACTTGCACAACTTCGAAAAAGTAATTTTATGAATTTAACTCTTTCCCCGCCACTGATGGAATTGTGTTATATGGTAGGGGGTGCTATTTCACATCTTCTGAAAGAGTACTGAATCTCCTGATCAAAAAACACAGAAGAAGCAGAAACAAGCGATAATATGTAATCATATGCATATGTAAAATAACATGATCATCAACATTAAACAGCATATAAATCAAAACTGCCTGATGTTACTGAATGAAATGTCGACCCAGGATGGGCTTTAGGACTGTGAAGCTTTAGGGGTGTTGATGGACTCGATCTACTCCATCTGTGTTTTGATCATTGTTCTGTAGTCTTTGACAAAAACACGTTTTTTGCTCAAAATGTTGCTTTTTTTTTAGGAAACTTACCCTCTTACCCATTCAAGTGTTGATAAAAAAAGAATGCATGAAGCTATAAAAACTTTTTAAACTTTTTTTGTTTAAAATCAGAGGCTCTGTTCTTTCTTTTGATACATTGCATGTTCGGATATACAAAAAAATATTCGGGGGGCCATGAAATTTTTGCGAAAATTATCAAAAAACGCTGATGTGGCAACTTAAAAAAATATATATGCTGGCCGGGAAAGAGTAAAAGTAATGCGTTACTTTACTAGTTACTCAAAAAAGTAATCTGATTACTTAACTCGCATTACTTTTTTTTTTTTTTTTTTTTTTTTTTTTAACAGTTGAAACATTATTATTTTTTTTTTTTTTTATTATTTTTTTTATTTAACAGTCAAACATACATACAAACCAACATAGTGCAGCAGTGAGCAATCTTGTAAATCCATAATTCCAGAAGTGACATATAAGTGATTTAAGTGTTTGATCTAAGTGTGTATGTGAGCGGGTGTGCGTGTGGGTATGTGTATGTGTGTGTATGCGTAAACAAAGTAACCATTTATTACTTGTAATGCGTTAGCTCCAACACTGGAACTGAATAAATGAGTAACTTCATTGTGTTTCAAATTCTTGCTGACAAAATGAAGCTATAATATAGGAGTATCGCTAGTATCTCTTTTGCACTCGATGGTCGCCAAAAATAAACTGCTGCTGAAATTACATCTGATTTTGCCAGGGCTCTAATATTCCATGTGCGAGCAAAAGGAAAGGCCTTTCATAAGGGGTTGCTATGGTTATTGCCCCTCTGAGCATTTCATAATTGGTTCCGCTTGTCAAAAACTCGAGCCTCCACAACAAGAGTAATTAGCTGTGATAGAGCTCTTATTTGTGAGAGACGTTACGCTTTAGTGAAGTTTGAAAACGTCTTTCACCTTTGACAGAGAAGAGTCGTCAGAAAACACTGGATATGTTACATTTGCAGATGTTATCTTCTCATAAATCGTATTAATGTTTCCCTGCTTAGACTGCGTGCATAATTAGTGTTTCCCATGATTCATTTTATAGCTAAACAGATAAAATGTTATAAGTGAATCACAAACTTCAAAATAATAAACAATTGACTCTTTAATTATATACAACTAATAATACTTTGGCCTTTCAATTCCGCTCATATATACAATAATCAATTTTGTGATTTGTTCATGGCCATCTCAGTCTCTTTGAATGATGCTGACTTCTTCCCAAAAAATGACTTTTTCATTTATAGTTGATTTTCAGTTTATTTTTAACTTAAAAACGTCCAGCTAGTTATTTTAGTATTATTTATATGCTATTATAGTATTTGAATGAGCTTTAATGTTAATATTTTTTTCATTTGAATTTTAGCAAACTTTTTACACACTTTTGCCATTTTTATTCGTTTTTGTGATTTAAAGGCACATTATGTAACTTTTGTCCCTCTATAGCTGTTAAAAAACAAAACTGCATGTATTTTACCAAAGAACTTTGTTGTGGATGTGAAAGATAGGAAACCCCATGAAATATTTTAATTTAAATAAAATAAATATGGACTAATATAAGATCAATACTTGATCATCTTTCAAACAATATCAATAGATAAAGGGGATGTAATTGAACCAAAAACAATGAAATGTTAACCATGATATCATTTATTTAACAAAAAATTTACAAAGATGCCAATTCCTACTGAGGAAAAAGTTAGGACATGACTCATGAGGCCATTATAACATTTTAATGACAAATTCAATTTGTACGACTGTAGTTGAGGTCAAGAAAAATATTCATGACACAGTTATAATGGCCTCATGACAGCCAGTGTCAAAACCAACCACATGACAGTTTAATGTAATGTTAACCCATAAAGCTAAGTGCTTTCTTAAGTTTGATAATTAATCTGCTATGTCATGTTTATGACATATGTATGACAATTTATGTTGTCTTGGTAATGTCAAGTTGTCATGACAAAGACACTGACAGGTTATGATGTATTGGTTAGTCAAGTTGTCATGACAAAGACATCTCAAACAATGTCATATTTGCATTAAAAATGTCGTAATTGAGCGAATGACACTTAATGACAGTTGTCATAAACATGCATAAAACCTCCTTCATATTCATGAAATGTGTCCTGTCATGATTATGAAGGTGTCATGTCAGTCTTATGTACACCCCTTCAAGTAAAGTGTCACCTCCCTTCCCAGACTCATATGCATCTACATCCCTCTTTCTGAAGGCCTCAGAGAGCTCTTTTGATCTCACCATGGTGATTTCACTCACGTCCACAATCAAGAGCAAACCAAGCTAAATGTCGGAGGTTTAAATAAGACAGGCTCCTCCACAATCCTCTCTAACCGTGTTCTAATCTTTTGCACATGATGTGGCGCACCTGATTCTAATTTTATGCATTTTAAGTAGTAAATAAATGTGGAGGTGTCCTATCTTTTTCCTCACCAAAATATTTCATTTCTATTAAAGGCACAATATGTAGGTTTTTTTCGCCACAAGAGGGCGCAGTTTCCAACAATAACAAAGGCGTAAGTTGATGACGCAGTGATGAGCTGAATGATGGGACTTGCTGTCAAGCTGATGGATCTAATAATGTTTATGGATGAGTGCAAACATTCATGTTTTTTAACATTACAGTGGTATGAAGCAGGTTGCGATTGCTAAAGAGACAGATATCACACGCGAGTCCCGCGGATATAAAGGAATAAGGACATTTAATTCTACCAAACTACCCACAAGTGCTGGATTACTCACACAGGTCAGTTTATTAGATGAATTAAACTTGTAACGCAGCGCTGCTTCACTTGGTCTAACGGTACACTATCACACTAAACGGCATTTAAATGTGTGTTGAAAGTTATAATGTTATACTACGTGTTAGTTTGTTTGCTATATGAAACTAGCAGTAAGCTAGATCAACATTAGAATAACATACTGACCATATTCTAACATTTCATCATGTTGAGCTAACGTTATATAACATTGATTTGTTTTATGTACAGTGGTGTGAATAAGTTATTACCCCCATGCTAAAGTTGCCTAAAAAGAGGAATAAAAAATCATCTTTTGGAAATTGATCTTAATGCCTTAATTAGAAAAATGCGGAAAAATCCAACCTTTAAGGACACCAATTTTCTTTGTGTATGAATAATGTATCATAAATAAATAAATGTTCTTCCTTAAAATACAGGGTGCATAAGTCAGGCCCCCCCTATGTTAAATTCCCATAAAGTCAGGCAGATTTTTATTTTTAAAGGCCAGTTATTTCATGGATCCAGGATAATATGCATCCTGATAAAGTTCCCTTGGCCTTTGGAATTAAAATATCCCACATCATCACATTCCCTTCACCATACCTAGAGATTGGCATGGTGTTATTTCAGTTAGCCTAATAGCTGGTTTGATTTGCATTGAAAGATGATCTTATGGAAAGTACCCCATGCCAATCTCTAGGTATGGTGAAGGGAATGTGATGATGTGGGTCTATTTTAATTCCAAAGGCCAAGGGAACTTTATCAGGATGCATATTATCCTGGATCCATGAAATAACTGCCCTTTAAAAATAAAAATCTGCCTGACTCTATGGGAATTTAACATAGGGGGGGCCTGACTTATGCACCCTGTATTTTAAGGAAGAACATTTATTTATTTATGATACATTATTCATACACAAAGAAAATTGGTGTCCTTAAAGGTTGGATTTTTCCTCATTTTTCTAATTAAGGCATTAAGATCAATTTCCAAAAGATGATTTTTTATTCCTCTTTTTAGGCAACTTTAGCATGGGGGTAATAACTTATTCACACCACTGTACATTTGCTCACCTGTCTAATAAAGCTGTCAAGTCGTGACTCGTGAAGCTCTGTCGAGTCCAAGTTAGTTGCGGACGTGGAGCTCTCGGCATCTCAAAAACGCCACGCTGATATTGATCCTCATTTTAGTTCTCCTTGTTTGTCCCAAAGTCTGCTTGCCATGGTCTATGTTTGAAAGAAACAAGAACTGCGTGCCGCTAAACGTTACGCACTGCGCAGTTGTCCACGTCTGTCGCCATGGTTACGTCATGGCTATGGCAGTATGAACGGAAACCGAGGAGAGCGCGGATATTGCGTCATTGACAGGCGACATTTTTTTCTGGGACGGCCACTTATTTAAAATAGGAATTTCTCTGAAATAAAAAATCTTTGGAGACTTTTGGGACATTGTAAGTACACAACTGGAGGAAATATATCACACTGTGCAAGTGATTTTTGGATATTTTATTACAAAATTCTTACATATTGTACCTTTAAGGACATTTTACAAATAATTTAAAGAAGACATTTCTTCAGTTTTATTAGTTTTTAGTATTATTATTTATATTACCTCCATCTCTCAATATTGTTAAAATGAAGATCCAATGTCCATATGTTGAAAAAGACAAATGTTTTTCATGGGGTGTCCTGTCTTTTTCACATGACTGTATGTACGCGAAAACGACATTGAAAGAAGGATTGATGATGTAATGTCTCATTATTTTAAATTTAGTTAATTTTGAATGCCTTAAATATTTCTATTTAGCTTTCATTTATTTTCATTTCAGTTTTAGTCATTTTAGTGCTTCAACTTATAGTTTCTAGTTATCTAATATTTCTAGTTATTTTTTATTTCAGCTTAATTTCAGTGAACAAAACAATTTTTAAACAGCTATTTCTAGATAACAATAACACTGTAACTAGTTAATGAATAATAAACTGACTTGCTAGTGACTGACCTAAACTGACCCCTGTGTGTCCATTAATGATCCAGTCTTAGTCCCACCAAATGCTCATAAAACCTCTGAAAAATATTTCTTGAAGTATTTCTTGTCCAATATTGATGTTTCAGCTTGTGTTTCTTATTAAGTGTGAGTCGTGTTTCAGTCTCAGTCTCTTGACACCTTCTCTGGGAAAGTTACAGATCTGCTGACTCAGGAGGCTTAAGGCTTTCTTCACAATTCATTCTTGACAAGCCGTTTTGCACCTTTTCTTCTCAACACACTTTTTTAGCCCAGCTGACTGAGCAGATTTAAAAAAATCATTCCGAACACAACAAACTCACACAAAAACATTCGCCTTGTTGCTATGAGACCAATGACAAGTGAAATAAATATGTTTTTTAATATCCAACATGTTTGACCTTCTCTGGCTGGATGGAATCATAATCTGAAGCTGAAAAAATGTAGTATTTGCTCATCATACACTAATGTATTCCACACCCTCAGTCACTAAGAGTTAAATATGACTTGAATATTATTATACTGAGTAATTATTAAAATTGATATGGTTTTGAATTGGAAAAATGCATTTGGAGTTAAAATAACTATGTATACAGTCTACATGTTTATATAATGCCATAATGTTATAGGAATTTTGTGCTACACTGTAAAAAATGACAAGTAAAACAAAGACTATTGGAGTGTTTTACAAGAAAATACTATTTTAGTCTTTCTATATTTCATGTTCAATTCTGTGTTACTTGCCATTTCTTTGTAATTATTTGTGAAATTTACTAGTAATTTCTAAGTGAAATATTTTGCTGCATCTGGTATATCCGTAATATGTAATGTTAAAGCTGCAGTCCGTAACTTTTTTGGGTCAAAAATTCTCCCAAATAAATGTTTGAGCAAATACATAACCAGCCAGTGTTCAAAACGCTCTGCTTGCCGTAGCTCGATTCAAAGCGGTAAGCTTGTAATAATGTTTTTAATTCCAGTGATACTGGTGGATTTCCGCGGGAGATTCGAGCATGTCTTTGCGTCATTACGACACACCTGTACACACACATCTGTACACACACATCTGTAAAAAATTATTATGTTGGTCATACTTCCAAAAAGTGTAATCTGTGATCTGAATGACAGTATCTACACCGGCACGGCGACTGACAGCCTCAGTTTCCTCAAACATTGTGTTCATCCGCGCTGTGCCGTGCCGAAGCACAACCCACGTAAAGCTGATAATTCTGTGAATAACTGCAATTGCAGATTTCTAACAGAGGTGGCGACAAAGAGGAAAAACTACGGACTGCACCTTTAATTATTACTTTAATTAAAAATAAATAAAAAAAATATTTTAAAAAATCCAATAATTGTCCATTTTTATTTCATGGTGAATTAGGGGTCGAACAAACAAAAACAGTCGACTGTTGAAAACCCATGGTTGGCTATTCTTCTCTTGAGGACCAAAAACCCCGTAGGCTAACAAATCTGACGGCGCCCTCTGGTGTTTGTCTTTTCAGGATGTTCCCACCAAGCTAGTGGCTAAAGCAGGGCCTTTGCCGATGTCTGTGAGAGGCCACTGGTTCCTGAGCCCTCGGACGGAGTATTGTGTGGCAGTGCAGACCGCCATCAGACAGCCTGACGGAGACTATCAAGTGTCTGAGTGGAGCCAAGTGGTGGAGTTCTGCACCGGGGGTAAGCAGAGATGGGCTAACAGATGTTTAAAGGTGCTGTATGCATAGCTGCCAACTCTCACGCATTGGCCGTGAGACACCCGCATTTGATTGGTTTCACACGCTCACACGCCACACTCCCGATTTCTCACGCTGAAGTGTCAACCCGGGCGGTCAAATGCCTGGAAGATGAGTTTATCTATATATCTACCTGTTGAGCCACTCGTGATCGACTAGTTATACCGCAAATTCGTTAAAAATCTCCCGTTATCAAGAGCGAGCGTGCATGCGAGACAGAGATTGTGCTCCAAACAGCGTAGAGCGAGCGAGAGACCTTGCGCGAGCGAGACCCCCCCCCCCGTCAACAAATCTCACTCGTCTCTACACCCCCCCCCCCCCCCCCGTCAACAAATCTCACTCGTCTCTACACCCCCCCCCCCCCCCCCCCCGTCAACAAATCTCACTCGTCTCTACCCCCCCCCCCGTCAACAAATCTCACGCCGAGCAAAACTCAAAAGTTGGCAGGTATGTGTATGCTACTTTTTTACTCTACTAAAGCATAAAAATACCATAATATGTTTGCAGATATTTAGGAAACATGCTAAGTTCACATACTCGTTTCTCTGAAAAACACTTCTACAGCCAGTTATTTTACTTATTATTTTACACGTTCCGTCTTGTCAGTCGGTTATTGTTTCGGTCTGTGTGACTCCGCCCACTGCCAGTTCAGCCAATAGTATTTCGACACCCCGGGAAGCCAGTTGGCGGGAAACACAGCGTATCGCAGCCATGGAAACGAGCAAACAAACTGGGTCAGAGATTGCAGATTCCACACAACCTAATTAAGCCTCGATATCCATCTAAAAATCATTAAGAACGAGAGCATATTAAAACACGGATAAATCAACTCATTAACTTACGTAAGTCTTCTCGGCTTTCGTTGTCAATTGCGCTCATTCCTGTTGCGTGTCTTCAAACTGGCAACGTGTGTGAGTGTCGAGTCTGAGGAGGTGGGGGAAACAACGGTCTCTGATATTTTCACATTTGGACTGCAGTACCTATTTCAACCACTAGCTGTCATACTTACAGTCAGCACCTATAAATGTGTGTGATGTTTTCAGTGTTACAAGGCTTTCATCAGAGACAACTGTAAAGATACTAAGACTGTGACTCTGTGGTGCTTTCAAATCATTTGTCTGTTCGTTTCAAGTGGTACTCACTGCAGAGTCAAATGACAACCGGCTCCTCCTCTCTGGAGCTCTAGCGAGGAGGAGCTACACTTAAGCTCCGCCCATTTGCAATGCAGTGAGCAGCTTCTGTTTGTTTGAGCAGCACAGCAACAGGCTCAACCAATAGCGTAAATTTGGGGGAGGGGCTACGTTTGTCCAACCAATGGCAAACAGCTGGAGGCTTGGGAAACCTGTTTAGAAACAATTGTAATAGAGAGGGTATGCATTGAGGTCACTTTCCCGCAGGAACACACTCCCTCAGCCGGACTGAGTGGCAGAAGAGCTGCTGTGTGACTGGATTTAATAGAGATAACCACGAGTAAAACAAACAATTATCAGTTTAACTTTAAAGTAAAGCTCGATATAATGCTGCTTACAACTTACCAAAGATCCAGTGATCCACAGATATTGAAATGTTGCCAGGAATCGTGTTTCCTGACATTTATATGTGCCTGATTTCAACATCGGGGAAATACATAAAGCAAATTTGCCTATGAATGTTTTATTTAAATACAATATAGGTTTAAATCCGTGTGATCACTGACATCAATGGTATATATATCATCATATCGTCCAGCACTAAAACTTGTATAGTTTTTTGCCAGTGTTTTTTTAAAAAACATCCAATTATGCAGAATATACGATGGTAAATATTTAACTGATAAGTTGTCAATACAATATAGGCTATATAGGGTATGATATTACCCCAAATTCAGCATATTGAGACAAAATTATAACTGCAAATCCAGTTGTTTCTATGAATCGCAGCGATCCATTTGCTTCTCTGTTCTGTAGCTTTCGGCAGTCTGTAAAAATACACCTCAGATTTCTTGTCAAATCTATTTATACAGTCAATCTCAAAGCTCTTTCCCGTTTTAGATGTTTTGTGTGTTTCACACTGAAAACCAATGTCTTTTTGCCACTCAGTGTGTGTAACCGCAGTCACTCCGGCCGGCGGTGACGTCACACGCATACTCTCTATTTCTGCTCCTCGAGAGGCACAGAAAGGACATACGGCAGCAGACAGATACAGCACTTATGTTATACTCATAAATCATGGTTGTCAATGTGTTGTTTTGTGCAGATTATGCCATGGATCATCTCCAGCAGCTGTTAGATAAAGCTCAGGCCGCTGCCGGGAGGCCGCTCAGGTTCTCCGTGTTTTACCGCAATCAGAGTCCTGAATACTTCCAGTACGTGAGGTTAGTGTCATCTATACTGCTCTCTACATATATCTTCCCTTGACAGCTCTCAGACTGCATTGATTTTTGATCTGCCGCGTGTCTTCGTTATTTGAGTCTTTGACAAAAACGTTATTTTCTCAGCTTTTTGTTCCAAATGTTTGCTTGTTTTGTTTAAAAGCTGAGGGTCTGTTCTTTCTTTTAACATATTGCATGTTTAGATATTCGTACAACAAAAAAATACTCTGGGGACCATCATTTTGTGTAAATGATAATAAATTCTGGCGCTGGCTGGCAACTTTTTTGAAAAACGCTGGCGGGGAAAGAGATAAAAGTTGCTGTTGTGGCAAATTTCTTCAACATCATTACTACATAAGAGAGAAAGTAATTTTTAAAGTAATTTATTCCCTTGCAAGAGAAGGTCAGACAGTCATACAGCCTCCCTGCAGAGTGTAAGACAAGGAGCTGTGCGACACCTTTTA
The DNA here is from genome assembly GCF_029890125.1 of Rhinichthys klamathensis goyatoka. Taxonomy (NCBI): domain Eukaryota; kingdom Metazoa; phylum Chordata; class Actinopteri; order Cypriniformes; family Leuciscidae; genus Rhinichthys; species Rhinichthys klamathensis. The sequence continues at coordinate 13,795,309 of NW_026606587.1, forward strand.
TATTCTTTACCAAGGTCTCCTTCAGCTGTTGCTTTTCCTAGTAGTTTTCCACTAACTTGGGCACACTTTTGCACATGCACATTCATCACTACTTCTGACACTGGGACCAACTAATTTAGATGCATCCTGACCTGAGGTCAGAAGGTCCCTCTTTTAGCTATCCCCGTCCTGTCTCTCTCTGCTCGGATACAGGTCTACAAACATACACACATTTCCCGTTCACATACCATACACACATGTGACTCGCATTCCTTTGTAATATCTACTTAAGATCAACGAAAATCAAATTTTTCCATTACATTGCTTTACTCACATTCATGTCTGGCTGCAACGTCCACTTTTCACAAGCTAATCACTAAAGGTGATAACTATAACAATTAAAGGTGCTCTAATAAAGCTATTCAAAACATCATTCAATGTAAATTGTGATAATCGTCATAAATAATCGCGATTACAATTTCAAAGGAATAATCGACAATTATGATTTTTCTCATAATCGTGCAGCCCTAGTTACACCGCTAATATGCACAGATAAATTGTTCACAATAACATGCATTCTGTCAAATTTTCATTTCATGCAGACTTGAGTTTTGACACTTATGATTTATGCTATGTTTACACGGAAACGATCTGAAGAGAAAACGCAAAAGTGGCGTTGCGTTATCACTTTTTATTCTGCGTTTAGACGAGCGTTATGGGTGGGAAATCCGCGTGCATATGGTGACGCAAAAGTGTGTGAAATTCGATGTAGTATGCACTCCAGGCGGCTAGGTGACAATGTGAAGCACCACTGCCACACAACAACACCAAGTCCGCGCGCCTGCGTACAACCTTCGCTGTCTAGCAGACTTCTGCGTTTTTACCCTTTAGACGGGAACGGGTGGAGCGTTTTTAAGATTCCCACTCTGGAGGGTGGTTTCACTTTTTTGCATTTTTAAGCCCCCAAAACGCCATCAGGCACATCCGATAAAATATTTTGGTTGTGAAGGTTGTACCAGAGAATGTCTAATTGAAGAGAACTGGCACTGTCTGGTTTCTTCCGGTTTCTGGACTGGCTGCAGTAACACCTCTCTGTCCATGCGGGGACGCTCGCAGGCGAGTGCAGAATGAATGGGAGTCTAAGGGGTTTCAACCCCAGAAATCCACTTTTCTCAGGATGTAATTTTTTGTCACGTAATTTGAAAGTTGCATTCAAAAGGGAGGGCTAAGATAATACACTCAGCTGAAAATTGCATTTTTAAGTTCACTTATCTGTTCTAAAAACCCGTAAAAAAATGTGATGACGTCACATAATAGCAGAATGCTAGCGTGTTCCGGCCAACAACGGCCTAACCTGTAAGAAATCGAAAGGACATAAGTACTCGGTGATTCGACTTTTGGCCTATAATCTATATTGAACTTGCGGAATCAACAATAAAATATATGTTGATTCAACGACAAGCAGGAGAAAGAGATACATTTAGCCGTTTAGCTCCATAGACTCCCATTCATTCTGCACTCGCCCGCGATCACCTCCAGTGGAATTCTAATGGAACTGCAACCAATATGATACACAATGGGGCTAATAGGAAGTGCCAAGGCTCTCCGTAGACGGGCTCTGGTTGTACGCAGGCGCACGGACTTAGTGTTGTTGTGTGGCAGTGCTTCACATTGTCACCTAGCCGCCTGGAGTGCATACTACATCGAATTTCACACACTTTTGCGTCACCATATGCACGCGGATTTCCCACCCATAACGCTCGTCTAAACGCAGAATAAAAAGTGATAACGCAACGCCACTTTTGCGTTTTCTCTTCAGATCGTTTCCGTGTAAACATAGCCTTAGTGTTGTATTATTGATTATTCTCTCTCCATAGATCAGAGTGTGGAGGAGCAATGCTCCCATCTTTCAAAGACAACAGTGGAAGTCACGGCTCGCCGATCAACGGGAAGCTACGCGGCGTCTTCCTCAGCTGCAACACCGAGTTCGACACCGGCCTCCCTCCGAAAGACTCCCCGTACGGGCCTCTGCGCTTCCAGATCTCTGCCGAACGTCTCCTCAACCCGAGCACAAACCTCTACTTCGCTGACTTCTACTGCATGTACACAGCGTATCACTATGTGGTGCTGGTGCTGGCCCCTGCTGGATCGGAGGGGGACGACTTCTGCAAGACCCGGCTTCCACAGCTGGACCTTACAGCCAATCCCTTCCTGACGTACACGGCCGGAGACGTTCCCGTGTTCAGTCACGCCAGCGATGTGATTCTGGAGGTGTTGTTCACAGAGCCTTTGCTTCTGGAGAACGGGATCCTGGCTCAGATCAGTGGCCGTCCGCAACTCATGAGCCTCTCCACTGCCAACGCCAAAAAAGACCCGAGCTGTAAGGTGTGCAATATCAGCGTGGGACGCTGAACTGCACTGTGAAGAAATATTGTTGGTTTAACTTAAAAAAGTAAGTTACCTGGTTGCCTTAAAATGTTGAGTTCATTGAAATTAAAAATTTTAGTTAATGCAATTAAGCAGATCAATAGAAACTCAAAATATTATGTAATCTGAACCACATTAATTATCTAAATGGATTTGACAAAAGATCAAAAGTTGCGATAACAAATAATGAAAATATTTTTTTACAGTGTGTGAAAGCATGCTGTCATTTAAAGTGCAACCGGAAAAAAAATGGACCATCACTTGCTGTGATTTGGAAATGGACGTTATCATCAGAAGCCGAACAAACATTCACACAGTGGGATTTGTTTTCGGAACATGCCAAAGGTTTTCACAAAAAGAGGAAAGAATAAATAGTGAGAACTGAATGAGATCTGATAGACTCGCCACTTGTTATGAAACAAACCAAGCCATGAGGCCTGTGAGTCAACGATTCAGAGCTTAAAGGGACAGTCCACCTAAAAATGTTTCATCTTTTACTCATCATCATGTCTTTTAATGAAAGTCTTCTGAAGCCATATGATAACTTGTATGAGTCATTCCCACTTCTTTAAATGATAGTTCACCAGAAAATGTAAAATGATCCCATGATTGACTCTCCCTCAAGCCATCCTAGGTCGGTGTATATGACTTTCTTCATTCAGACAAACACAATAAGAGCTATATTAATATCCTGGCTCTTCCCAGCTTTATTATAGTAGTGAATAGAGTTTGACAGATATTAGCAGATTTTATAATAGCAGTGAATGGTACCTGAGATTTTGAAGCCCAAAAAAGTGCATCCATCCATCATAAAAGTAATCCATATGACCCAATAAAGGCCTTCTGAAGCCAAGCGTCGGGTCAGAGGTCACTCTCCGGCCAGATCTACGTACTGCCGTTACCTGAAGCCAGTGATTATAGTTTATAAAGTTACAAATATGGATATTTTTTCTTACAAAAACACATGGCTTCGCTTCAGAAAGCCTTTATTAACCCCCTGGGGCCGTATGGATTATGATGTGCTTTTTTAGGCTTCAAAATCTCAGGCACCATTCACTCCCTTTATAAAGCTGGGAAGAGCCAGGATATTAATATAACTCTTATTGTGTTTGTCTGAAAGAAGAAAGTCATATACACTTAGGATGGCTTGAGGGAGAGTCAATTCTTGGGTGAAATAACCCTTTAACCCGTTTAATCCCACCGGTCACAATTGTGACCGCAGCTTTTTTCTTATTTCTGGAAGCTCTAAAAATGTTTTTATTGACTTTGGGCAAGAAATTCAACTTTTAAATGACAAAATAGATTGTCTTGATTAAAATCAATTAATGTCATGTGACTAGTGTGAAAGGTCACATGACCAGATCAGTTCACTTTCTGCTTGCACATCTAGAAGAAGATGTCTTCCTCAGACTACTACAAAAAGTAGTATATAAAACATCTTAATTTACATATAGAACTATCATATTTTGTACATATATTCTTTAAAGGGTCTACTACTGATATATTTTGAGAATTATACTCCTGCATATATATTTTGCTCGTAAGACTTGTAAATTTGTTTACGGTCACAATTGTGACCGGTAGTATAACAGTATAATAGTGCTTCAATTGAAAACAGAGGTATTGGCTGGTATTGGCAGGTTTTGGCAATCCTACACTGAATGGATGGATGTGAGGGGGATGGATGATCTTGGCAAAAGAGAAGTGCTCACTAACACAGATTTAGACAGATTTGTGAAGAATATTTGAGAGAAATAGGCCTTTTGTGTACATAGAAAAGGTCTTAGATCTTTGAGTTCAGCTCATGAAAAATGGGGGCAAAAACAAAAGTATTGCGTTTATAATTTTGTTCAGTGTAGTGATGAGTGTCCCAGAAACGGTCAATGTGCTGGACCTTCTTGACGTACGTGACCCCCTTCCCCCCCACCCCCACCCCAAATTGAAAGTGACTGTGATAGTGATGGCTCAGATAGGGAGTACCAGGGTGAAACAGCCCATTTGCCAAGTAGACTATTGAATGGCGACGCAGAGGTGAATTATCTGGAGGATTGGGCAGATGTTCATGAGAACCAAATGGTGTGCCCCACACATGACCACAAACAACCCTTTCTACAACGTACGGCCCATCTTCAGTGCACTGAATGAGTGAACACACATCTTCCTGAAATTGGCCTAGGACAGGGCCCAAGTGTAGTCATGGTCTAGCCCATACGGGTCTAGCCGAACAAGCAGAAGTTCCTCCAGGGTGTAACTTTGTACATGACAACCTTTTCACCTCACTAAGCCTTCTTCACGAAATGACAAAACGAGATATTGGATGTCTTGGAATGAATTGTGTCAATAGGTCTAATTGAAGAATTTGAATGAATTCTGACTATGTTGTTTCCCACCGGTCACTATTGTGACCGAGTATAAAACCTAATATTTCACTAACTTAACCAACATAAAATCAAAAAAGGCATAATGTTTGAGTGTTAGGGAGGTCTAAGGAGTAAAATGCATGTACTCAAGTTGCAAGAAAAAATTTGGGATTAAACGGGTTAAGACTAATCGTGTGTAAATCATATTTAATGAATTATGTAAGTGATTTTCTTTATTTTTATATTACGTTATTTGAGGTGTCAGAGTCTAATCCCTGGTTTTGAATCACCTGTGATCAATTTGAATCTCATGAGTCTTTGTGTATGTTGAAATATATATAAATGTTGAATTAATTGTACAGAATGCTTTAACAAAATTAAAGAAATAAAACATTTAAGACTTTCTGCATGTTATTTTTGCAGGTTTTCTGTCTGTGTGAGAATGAATCTATTTCAGTTCAGCTCTCAACAAGGACAGTAGACATTATGGAACATAAAATATTGGAAAATGCTTATTAAAATGTGGTACTGAGGTCGCGTTAACAGAAAAATGTCCATCTATTATGGAAATAATATTTTTTTTTTTAATTACTTTTTTTTATTATAATTTACTGACGGAATTTCTTTAGCAGTGATTTTGACATTAAACTGAGGCTTGTAACTTTTTAACTGTAATTCTCACCCCTGTCCACGTGGTGGCGAGTGCGCTCTTGCTGACTATCAAGTTATTAATGGTCAACGAATGGCTTTTCTGTGTTACCTGACATTGTTTACAAGCTGTTTTATTGACGTCTTTCTGTTTCACACTGATTGAGCGATTACATGAGAGACATGATATGGATTTCGGTAAGTTGGACTGTATATTTCAACATATTTCTTTCATGTTCATTCATGTTTATTTCGTTCTGTAACGTAGAGGAAGTAATTGATCGCATTCACTTGCACTCTGCTTCGCTCGAAGCGCCACATCAAAAAAAACTATATTTATTGCTAGAATTTTGTGATAAAATAGACATATTGCGATTTATTGGACAAACATTCATGATGACACCTGAAAAGTGACGCAGTCTCTGTTCAACTTTCTCTTCATCAATAAATAAATGCATAATAGCCTAATGTCCTGTAAGTTCGTGAACAAAAACGGAGCCTATTAAATGGCTTATTATCATTATGTGAAAATTAAAATGACAGGTAGGCTAATAATAGATTATAATTTTTATGACCTTGTCTGTCAAAATGACCAGTCACGTGTCAAAGCAATGGCGGAGAATAAATTGATTAAAGCATATCAAATGCAGTAAAAAAAAAAAGAAAAAACGAAGAAGAAAAAAAGGATGGAAAACAGCCTGAAATTGTTTATGATATATTTAAAGCTTTATATATATTCAATTAATGTCGGTTTATATTCCAATATGTGAGCCATCAAATCAATGATGTTGATTCCAAAACCTCTATGGTAATATTTGATAACTGAGAGCGTCTGCATGTAATCTGATCAAGACAGATTATGAACAGGCCATTTATAATCAGTCTGAACCGCGGTCTGAACAAACACAGATCTCTCTGTCTGTCTGGTGATAAGAGCAGGATTTATCGGGACCTTTAAAACTCTCACATGAAGGAAATCAATCACAACGCAACCTCAGCAGGGATCATTTCTTTACGCAAGACATTTAACATGGCAGTGTGAGATCAAAAACAATCTCTCAATATGCGTAAACATCTTTTTCTGATCAAGGGTTCTCTCATACGTCAGTCCGAAGGCCAATGTCAGGCACCAATCCTGGTAATTAATAGATTAAAATGGATTATACTTAGTGACCAAGCCAAAAACATCCTGGGATTTGATTGCACCTCCTTGAGGAATACCAGGTCGTGTCATACATTAAATTATGTTTTAGCTAGAAACATACCGGTATGTAACTTAATTAGATACCCCAACAGAATAAAAATAGATTATCTCAGAAAAAGTCCTTGACTGTAGAAATCCTGTCTGAGATAAATATAAGGAAGGATAAACACACAAAAATGATGACCATAGGAATCCAGGTGAATATTACTTAACCACTCTTTATTTTATATATAATAAAATACTTACTATAAAAACTGTAAGTTATTCACAGTACGAAAGGGTTTTATAAACATGTTAGTGCTTAATCTTAAAAAAAATGTGTATTTGATATAATTAAACATTTGTCATAAAATACATTATATCCACAGTATGCAAAGCTTCAATAAACATTCCCGCAAGATATTTATAAACCTCTGTTAGATTAGGCCTACTAAATATCTCAAAAAAAATAATGATAATCTGGAAACACTGAAAACAGTGATCATGGCACAGCATTTGGTCAGTTCTGTGCTAAACGGGTCAAAGATGTGCAAAGTTGTTCATTCTGTCAGTCTGTCTGCAGACACAGTGAATCTGTCATTAGACGACAGCAGATTCAGCGCCACACACATGAATACAATAGTTTTTGCCATTGTTATTGTCCCATTCAGTGGCACCGAGCGCCGCCGGTAAGTAAGACACGCAGAACTCGATGCGTTCGCGCGCGTCAATCCGTTCAGGAACGCTGATGTTAAACTCAAACACGTCAGTTCCAGGTTCCCCGTAACTCTGATCCAGGTACGCACACGGGACGTCCAGGTAACTGCTCCACGTATCGAAAGTAATCCGGATGTGTACGGCTTTCTCGAAGCAGACGTTCTTGACGCGCACGGTTCCCAGAATGCAGCGTTTGGTGACGTCACAGCTCTCCAACAGCACCATGTGATCCTGAAGCCTCGTTCTGAACGCCTGGAAATCTCTGCAGGGCTGTTCGAACCCAAGACTCAACCCTGAAGTCTTATTAGCTGACTCTGAGGAGCAGATCAACTTCTTAAGTCGTGGTATTTTCAGCGGTTGGCGGTTCGGTTTGTCCTCTTTCTCGGAGAACAAGCGCACTGTGATGAGCGAAAGCCCTTTGGCGTCCGCGAACGCGACGCGTTTCTCCGTGCGGCGGCCGCTCTTGATCAGGGGTGTTGTGGGAGTGTGTGTGAACTCAAACACCGGCGGATGGGAGATGCAGGGTCGCAGGGGTTTGGGAGATGTCCCCGTGAGAAGATGGTTGATGTGTGGAGAGCCTCTGCACCTGAAGCCCACGTCCACAGACCTCATGGAGACAGGCGGGCCAAACCGAGAAATCACACTGGAGACGGGAAAAAATGGGATAAAATGATTAGGTAACACTTTATTTTACGGTTTCCTTGTTACATATTAGGGGTGGTTAATCTGTCTGATTTCCCGATTCGATTCGATTACGATTATTGAAGTCCCGATTCGATTACAGTCGATTTTCGATTATTAACGATTCTCGATTAGCGATTATTGATTTTCCATTTCACAACAGTAAACGAAAATCCACTACAAAGTGTTTGCAGTATTAAAAAAAGTCAGCTGCTGAATTACTTAACTCTTTTATTGAGTAACAACAACTCAAAGCACTTTCTGTGTCGTGTAGTTATAACTTCAGAATTATTTGTATGTAGCTTATGTTCTGTAGAACACAGAAATGAATACATCACATTGTGTTGTGACTCATCAAGTTGAACTAAACAATAACAAATAAATGAAAGGCTTATTTCCTTTAGGAAGTAGATAAGAACCAACATACTGTAGAAATTGGACAATTTTCTTCTTGAAAGACAAGGTGTTGTAGCAAGCAACGCTCGTTAGGCCGGAGACACACTGGCTGTTTTTTTTCTTCTTCATGTAATCACATTGTTAAGACCATAAGAAACAAATGAAAAAAAGAGATATTTTATTCATATGTTATGCTATGACCTCTGTAGTGAACACCAGGACTCGATTGTTTAAAAAATAAAAATGAAATAAATTTGTATATAGGCAAAAATAATGGCAATATTTGAAAATCGATAATTATTATTATTATTTGTTTAAATTACATTGATATCTGAATTTATATCAAAACCTAGACTTTCAAACATCAAAATGTAATTTATTAATATGTATTCGTGTACAAAATGACATATAAACATCGTTTCCTATTCTATTTTGCCTGGAAACGCTTCCAACACGCTTGCGTGTCGCGTGAAAAATAGGCGTCGGTTCTATTTCTAGCATGCACGCGTTTTCCGCGCGGCTCATGCAGGCAGTGTGCAAGCTCTAACCTGTTAACATGGGAGCCGAAATAAAAACGGACACACCACGCAGCTGAGACGCTCACGCCACGCAGCCAGTGTGTCTCCGGCACACCTGCTCTCACTCGCTCTGGCTGCCGTTACACGCGCTTGCTACTGGAACTGGGCGCGTTCGTGACGTTCAACTTCCGGTATAACATTTTTTACAAAATAAAATAATGAAATTTTTTTTTTTTTATATAATAAAAAATCGATTTTTGAAAATGTAATAATCGATTCATACTCGTCCATAACATAATCGCGATTAATCAATAATCGATTTTTTTCACCACCCCTATTACATATGTTACATTTACTGTACTTACCATAGTAATAATATCAGTAAATTATGGATAATTACATGCAACTAAATCCTAATCCTACCCTAACCCTATAGTAAGTACATGTAGTTGCTTAATATTACTCAGTAGTACCTTAATATATAATTACACTGTAACAATGACACCTTAAAATAAAGTGTAACCAATGATTATTTGCAGGATTCGCTTTACTTTATAATCAAGGCTTGACAAACTTTTTTTGCAGTCGCTGTGACTAGTGGCTTTCCACTCAGCATTTTCACTGGCCACAATTTTGACATCGATACCATGGGGAAAAACTGCCATATAGATCTTTTTAATATTATCTCATAATTTGTTAGCAGGAATATTAGGCTGCTGTCACTTTAAGAACCGATGCACGGATCCATTACACTGTTACACATGCGTTTCTTTCTCAACTGTTTACTTTCACTTAAAACATGACTGTTTTTACGTGAATACTCGTCAAGATCTGCATTTTGACATTATTTTGTGTGTATTTGACTGTTTAAGAGAAATAAGCAGCGAAAAAGAACTAAATGTAGTAGTGAGAAACAAATTTATGTGACGCACTTTGGGTGTTTGTGCAAAAAATCTGCGGGAATGAGTAATATTATGCTGAATACGCCCAATCCAACGCTGAAACACAAGCTCTGAAACACCAGCAATATTCATCCGGAGCAAAATAATCGAGTGAGTGAGGAGAGGCGGGTTTGTGTGTCACTCGCTGTCGGAGAGAGCTCCACTGTACAACATGTGGTTAAGATGGAAAAATATTCAGTTTTGTCAACTCTGTCAGGTTTTATGTCTGACTGTTATGTCTGGGTTTTTTTTGCATATGGGAAATTATTCTAAGGTTGATTCATGACTTTATTTACATACTGTATATATTTGGCCTGATTTACATGCCATGTATACATAACATCTTTACATCTACTGTGCGTGTGCGCACACACACACACACTCTCTCTCTCACTCACACCTGTTTGTAAGGACATTAACTGGAAGGATCTAGAATTTAATTTAATATTAGTTAATCTAGTTGTCTTGTCAATGAGTTGTTTGAAAAAACATTTGCGAATACTTAAATCTGTTGTAACCTCAGTAAGACCTTTGTCAACACCAGATGAAGGTTCCTGTTAATATTGAAAGAAATATTTTATTATTTTTTCAGTTTATTGTGTTAAAAATATTAAAACATCAACTGAACTACATGATATTTATTTCTTATTTACCTAAGATCATTGGTTATATATGCTTAATATTAAAAAGGAGGGTAGAGAATTAAGGAATTATGAACTGGATTGTTAATATAATAGTGCGAAAAACTAAATGTAGAGAATATATTTTTATCACTTAGCTCTATTACTGAACACAAATAGTACATAATTAAAGACTTTACACTGTTTTTGGATGGATCAAATAAATAGCTAAAATAGCATGCTTTTTAATGCGTCTGAGTCGACAAATTAAGTTTATGAAGTAAGTAAATGTACATTTTTAGAAAAAAACATTATCATAACCTGTTCCCTTACATGGTTCATTAGCTGAGACCGTTGTTTAGCTACTAATATATCAACTTATAATAATGTATTAAATAAAAAACTAACATCTTAAACATATTTTATCCCTTATCCCAAAAATCAGTTGTTTTGCACTCACAAACAGTAATTTCAAGTTGAAGTTGAGAAAAATATTGACCACAGAAATTCCCATGATTTTTTTGTGACCAATTTTATTACTTTCCATTACTTGGTCAGTCCTGGAACAATCTGATTTTTATTTTATTTTTTTAATTCCCCAATATTTCTAGGTTTTCAAGGACTGGGATCCCTGGGTTTACTATTTTGCCTTAATCAAACAATAAACTTACTTTGCACAAGTCATCTTCAGCATATAATCGTGAAATCCTCCTTCACAATTCCTTTTCCCCCACAGTGTCCACACACCTTAAACTGAGCCGATGCTGTAAAAACATACATGCAAGTGGTTTTAAAGCAAGTTAGTAAAATAATAATTGTCCAGTGCATATTTTACCCAACTTTCTAAAACAAAGTAAAAAAAAAAACTCTTACTGTGCTTTTATTTTGATCATTGCATTATCCGCTGAAATCCTTAAAAAATATGATCTTTTGTGTTGTTTATTTATTTTATTTTTGTAATAAAGGACACGTTTGTGATGTCTCTGACTACCTCGGTTGAGCTTCAGGAAGCGTTATGAGAAATCTTGCGTCACTTCATCTTTTATAGACGCTTGATCCCTCCTCCAAACTCAAGCCAATGAGCTTTACACAGGACAGGACTTAACCAGCTATTTATGACCTGATCTGTGGGCTAAAGAGTACAGGAGACTAAATCCTATGCCAAACTTGACGAGTATCAGAGACGTGAATTTATGAAAAAAATATTTATATGAATGCACTGTATAAGGAAAATCACACATTATATCTACAATACACTACATGCAATATACCAAAATATTTGTTGTATACAATAAAATAGTACAAATAAGCTAGAACAAAGCAATGTGGAACATGGAGATGCCATTTCAAGAAATTGTGGATTATTTAATTTTTTGTTTAAGTGGATGGATTACTATATAACAAGTTAGTTATTTATTTACAAAAAAAAGGGCTTTGTGCATAAGAAATGCATTAATATGCATGCATGGCTCATTTACTTGACAAAATGAGTGGCAGTTGTGCCATTCTCAATGCTTCCAACAAATCTGGAAAGACAGTCATGATATTTCTATTCAATGCCATTTATGTAAGAGTGAAATTAACATAATTATGCCTTTGGACAATGAGCAAAAGCATGGAAACTCCTCGGGGCCATTTAGGCATAAAGCAAACCAGCGAGCGTGATGTTTAACCTCATTAGGCTTTCATTCTTCATGCTTGAGCTTCTTTACAAAGAGAGGCAGAGCAATAAGAGAGAATCACCATCAGCATATCAGACCTGTCGTTCCGCACGTATACAGGAATCACTGTGGTTTGAGCCTTTGCCAATCAATGCCTCGAATACAGAAACGCCAATCTGACTCACTGACTGTTTGCCTCTGACAAATTTGGTAATGATAAGCAGTGTAAATGACTAAGGATTAAAAACACACCCATATATGCTTGATTAACTTTAAAATCAATGAGCATTTCCAGCCTATAGCAAATTCCACTGCAGTGTGAAGAGTGTTTTAAGGGTGTTTTCACATTTGGCAGGTTCGGTTGGATTAAAACGAACTCTAGTGCGATTGCTCTGTTCACACATTTAGTTTGGTTGGTTCATTTGGTATGGACCAAAAAAAAAAACATTTAGTCCTGACCCGCTTAGCGTTCACATTGGCAATTTAACACCGGATTCGTTCACAACCTCGTCTGCTTTTATTACGTATATATTTTGTGACGAAACTATGCATTCTGTCCTTTTTAGGTTCGCATCTTGTGACATCATGTCCTGTTTTTGGTTCGTTTACATGTGTTTGGACCGTGTTGTGTTCATATTTCATTATTTTGAACGGTTTGGAAGCGGATCGAGACTCATCTTTAGTTCACTAGTGTGAACTAAGAGACTTAATTTTCTTTAGACTTTCAGAGACTTTAAGTCAATAGGGCCAAAAGTATAAATAGAAAATATAGAAATATTAGAAAACCTAAATATACATTCATCAAATGTTTAGCGTATCCCATCATGCATCATGTTTAGGAACTCGCATGGCCTGAAATCACAAGATGCTGAGGGAAACATTCCACTGGTAAATTATTTAGATATTACATACAATTTGCTAGTGAAACACAAAGTGTTGCCCATTTTATTGATCCAAAGATGTGAATGTATATTTTGTACAACATTTGCAACTGCTTTTTATTGTTAAATTAGAAAAACAACACCACAATTAGCCTACTAAATCTGTTAGCTACATAGGGACTACTGAACAGACATTTATGAGTTTATTTTAAAATGCAAAGCATTGAAAATCAAAATAAAGCTCAGTGAACACACTTTTACAACACTATAAGTGTCACGTAAAGTAAGTGCTCTGAGGGTTGAGGATCCAAACGCAGTCTTTATTATAGGGGTAATCCTGAATCATAGTACAAAAACAGGCTGAGGGTCAAGAGTAAGACCAAGGCAAGCAGTAGCCTGGGTTTCCCCATACTGCCTTACCGCAGCGCGATTCAATTCACGCTGAAAGGCAGTCTGGATACCATGGCCAGATTTTTCGCCTCATTTAGGGAACCAATCACAGAACGGGGAGGGAGCAGCAAGACGATGACGCGTCTATGCGACACACCGAAGCAGTTTGTTTATACCTATGGATCAAACATGGCAGTAGACGCGAAGTTACCTTTCGATGCAGCCTTACGGCCGTTTCACATATAGGTTTCACACCGCAAGCGTGAGCGGCATTTGAGCAGCGCGTCAGCGTAACTACATCGTCACTGCAGCTGCAGACGCGCGAGAGTATTCACACTGGAAGCGTTTGTACAGTGTCACAGCAGCGGCTCCAAAGCTACATATCGTTAGCCTCATAGCATAATTGCTTAAGTCATTTTGTGTTTTTTCTTGTTTTCCAAAGACATTGAAATATGACTTCGGCATTATATATAAGCGAGCAATTCTTTACAAAAACAACTATACATTTGTTTTTAGAAGTTGGTCATTTTATAACATTGATAGTCTTGAAAGTTTGTAATGGGAGGTGTACAACATTCGCATATAAGTTAAATGTAATACAACAAAACAACCCAGAAAATGGCTCCAATCTATTAGTTTCAGTCATACTTTCGATGTTTACAAGACCGCAACTCCGCGGATAAAAAACAAAACACACAAATAAACCACACACTCGGGTTTGATTTGGGTTGTGCTAGCCTGTAGCTGTCTGTGTGTTAACGTTACATGAACTAAAAGAACGTTTATATATAATATTTTCTGGCTAGTTTACTTCAGTTTTTTTTATTTATATAATACACAACTTTCACCCAAACTGAATAATTAAAAACAAGTTTTTACCGGGTAAATCTTCTATAAATATTTTAGAGTCTTTATTTTCTTTTATTTGCCTACTCAAGTTCTTGTTAAAACTCACTAGACATGCTAATTCTGTGCATTTTGGGCAATTTTTGTGTGAAATCACATTTATTTTTGTCCATCAAAAGTGTGCTTTCACTTTAATTTAGCGTGAGCAATGCAGCAAAAAACAGATTCGAAACCCCCGCTTCACCGCTGCTCACGCGCCGCTCCTGCTCGACGCTCACGCGCTGCTCCCGGTGTGAATGCACTCATTGCTTAACATGCACGCCGAAAAAATACGCGCCGCTCACGCATGCGGTGTGAAACGGCCGTTAGATACACGCCATCGTGTAGGCTACACATAAATCTCTGACCCATCAGCCATCGTCGTCTCCCTCGCTATGCTCCCTCGTCTAATTTCTGTCGCTCTACATACGTCATCTGGTATAATCGAAACGATTGGCTATGAGCTACGTACAGGCGCATTTGATAGACATTCTTAGCACCCAATAAACGGCTCTGGGCATTCGTAAACCACGCCTCAAATACGAGAAAATGAACATGTGGTTCCCAGACCCAATTCTCAACGAGATTGGGTCTGGCGTTAGCCAGGCTAGGCAAGCAGTACAAAACAGGGTAATTCAAAGAAACCAGTCAAAAGGTCCAAACCATGAGACGGGGAAACCAGAGAGCGAGTGCTCAGAGATGCAGTGTGGCCACATACAAGACTTAGCAATGAATGACAGAGAACATAGGACTCGTATAGGCAAAGCCTAACAAGCTAATGAAGCTCAGCTGAAAACAATTAGGCCCAATCAGTCTGGGAAATGGGTTCTGGGAAATGTAGTTTGTGATAGACGACAATGGACTAGGGCGGACTGCTCTCTGATGGATATCCAGCTGGCATTCGTGACAATATATGTGTGTCCCATCGGGTAATCAAAAGTGATCACACTTGAAATTGCATACTTCCCTACTATATAGTAGGTGAAAAACAGTATAAAAGTATGTCTAAATTCACAGTACTCATAAAAGTGTTGGTGAAAAGTACCCGGATGATCTACTATTTTTGGCAAGATTCTGAAGTGTGTATATGATGGACACTTTACTATCCCATGAGGCCCCGGGAGAGGTTTTGTGAATGATAGTGAAGCGACGCTGGTAGGTCACGTGATAATGACTACATGCCGAACGTAGTATGTCCAGATTACATTCATACTATATAGAACATACTTTTTTAGTGGTCCTTAAGTAATTCATTATTCAAAATAAGTACCTACTCAAGAGAGAATGCGATTTGGGACGCAGCCGCAGTCTTCACACACACTTGAACACTATACAGGAAATACGTTATGTAAGTAGACAAGTGTTCAAATGCAAAGACATAAACATATGTCATGAACATATTTTAAAAGCCTTCCTGATATAAATTATATACATTTCATTTACTATAGTAATTAACACTGAGACAGTAATTTGTGCAAAAAGCACTAATGACTTGTTTAAGACTTGAAGCTTAAACTCGAGGTCTTGCAACTTGACTTGGACTTGCCTGTCTTGACTCGAGACTTGACTTGGGACTTGTCTGTCTTGACTTGGGACTTGACTTGGGACTTGTCTGTCTTGACTTGGGACTTGACTTGGGACTTGTCTGTCTTGACTTGGGACTTATCTGTCTTGACTTGGGACTTGTCTGTCTTGTCTGTCTTGACTTGGGACTTGACTTGGGACTTATCTGTCTTGACTTGGGACTTGACTTGGGACTTGTCTGTCTTGACTTGGGACTTGACTTGGGACTTATCTGTCTTGACTTGACTTGGGACTTGTCTGTCTTGACTTGGGACTTGACTTGGGACTTATCTGTCTTGACTTGGGACTTGACTTGGGACTTGTCTGTCTTGACTTGGGACTTGTCTGTCTTGACTTGGGACTTGTCTGTCTTGACTTGGGACTTGACTTGGGACTTGTCTGTCTTGACTTGGGACTTGTCTGTCTTGACTTGGGACTTGTCTGTCTTGACTTGGGACTTGACTTGGGACTTGTCTGTCTTGACTTGGGACTTGACTTGGGACTTGAGTTGAAACTTGACTTGGGACTTGACTTGGGACTTGACTTGGGACTTGTCTGTCTTGACTTGGGACTTGACTTGGGACTTGTCTGTCTTGACTTGGGACTTGACTTGGGACTTTAATGTAAAGACTCGAGACTTACTTGTGACTTGCAAAACAATGACTTGGTCCCACCTCTGCAAGTTTATCATGCCATGTTGTAATTACCATAATTAAGAGATGGCAACCCGTGCCGTTCTATCTAGAGCTGTACACGTCCTCAGACTCGGATTTATGCGTTTCAATGGCAACACCATCAACGCCGAAATGAATCTGCAGCAGTCAGGTGGTACAGGTCAGTGCTCTTTAAGTTGTTTTCATTCATTTTTATTGTAATGTTATGTGCTTTGAGACATGAGTTAGTTTAACGCCGTCTCTTGTAATGCGTTGCAGACTCTGCTGTCCGCGTTCATGTTTTGAAGGAGGCGTGGCTTTAAAGGGAGGGTGGGATCTTATGCTTTCAAAACTAGCTTGCTAGTTTAACATCGCTGAATTAATTAAAAAGTCATAAAAAGCCATGTTGCTGTGTAAAATCACATTGACATTATCAAACTTGGGGGTATTTTGTGAAGAAAGCCTCAAACTGAAAACATTACAGAGTTAAAATGAGATATGACTCTGGATGTGAAATGTCTGACTTGTTTTTTTAGGATGAAAATGCATAATGATGACAGCTCTCGAATCCGGCAGAAACACACTGCTGTGCAGATCTTTGAAACGACTTCAAGCGGATCCGTGGGTGTCTGTCAGAGAAAGACAAAACACCCAAGATCAGTGTTTCCAAACCTCTTTTGTCTCAAAACCATCAGTGAGAATCAAGAAGCCCTTCATCAACACCAAACCGGAAATGTGTTCATATGAACTCACACTGGATATCATTTAGCATCATCAACACTAATAACAGTCACTTTTGAACTGAAACAGACTTCCTCTCAAACTGAGGCACAGAATCTCATTTTATTCAGTTTGATAGGCAAAATCCAAATCTTTCCGTGTACTGTATACCCTCAGGTTGGGAATATTTTTTCATATCTGAAGCAATGTTTTTTAAATGCCCGAGGTTGCCTCATGACTTCATGCAACTTTACAGATGTCTTGTTTGTTTCCTGACAATTGGTGGATGTGTGGACTTCCTGTGCCTCATAACATTAGACTTCACTATTCATTCCAGTATATTTGCACAATGCATTAGCCAATAGCTGGATTGTGACCTAGTTTTGTGGAAACAGATTAACAGTTCTCTATGGTTTATGCCAGTACTGATGATGGACAGTGTGGGTTCCTGTCGCTTAAAGGAAGGCAGTGTGAAATCGGAAGCTGTGGCAGATGCTAATGAGTTAACGTTGACAGTTTTCAAAAATCCCCACTTTACCAAGAAGTTTATTTATTGACGTCAGTGAAGCCTGGGTGTGGTAAAGTAGTGATAAAAGAACAACAGCAATTCTCATCAATTTCTAATTAAATGACATTTAACGTGATAGAAAAATGAAAAGTCTTTCCAAACCTATATGACTTTATTTCTTCTTCAGAACATAAAAGATATTTTGTGTTTTCAGTGTTTTTTTGTTTGTTTGTTTTTGTCTGTACAAATCAATTAGGTCCAATGTTGTTTTGGACCCCATTGGCTTTTAATGTTTAGACAAAAACGGTTCAAATTGATTAGGTGTTCAAATACGTACAACTGAAACCCTATTGTAATTGTTAAAATTTCCAAGGATCAGCATTCTCCCCTAAAAGGGATCGGTCAGACCAAACCATAAGTCGTAGAGACTTGAAACTTTGAGGGATGGTAGTACCCAGCCCAACGTCACCAAGGCTCCCCCCGATCGATTACAGTGATCAAAAGTATGTAATGGGTCATAACGCAGTCTTAAATTGGATTTGATCGTCACCCTGATGAAATTTTGGGGTATTTTGAATTTTTCGAAAAACTTACTTTTGCAAACTAGTCCTCGGTTTCTCACCCGATCGGAACCAAACCAGTGCAGAAAGATTCTCTGGAGTCTGATTGGCAATAATTATATTAAATTATTAATATACAATTGTACAATATGTAAAATAAGTCTCTGTTGTCCCCAGAGTGTGTATGTGCAACATGACATCATGACTTTGCGTAAACATACACGCCACTTTCAAGTCAAGTGGCGTGTTATTTATACGCATTTTGAGCTATCCGCGTGTATGTCCACGCCGAAATCTTTTGCGTGTATGTCTACGCCATTAAATGTCCGAGTGATTCCGCGTGTATGTGTACGCCGTTAAATGTCCGAGCGAAACGAAGCAAAATCTATATCTACATCTGTGGAGCGATATTTCTTTTCCTAGGATGGTAGGAGAAGACTCATAAATGGTATTAACCCCAGTGACGGGTAGGTTTAGGGACGGGGTTGGGGTAGGTCATATATTTATATATACATAATACAGTAATATAACGTTAAGTCAAAGGCGTTGATAAACACGCTGAAAAGCGATTATGCGTGTTGATAGCACGCCAAAAATGTAAATACGAATTGGCGTGTCATACATACGCCATTTCATGAGATCAGTCTGGTATGTGAAGTTTTAGCTCAAAATACCTGACAGATCATTTTTTACAGCATATAAAAGTTGTCCCTATTTGAGGGTCATTAAAAACGCGTCATTTTGTGCGTGTCCCTTTAAATGCAAATGAGCTGCTGCTCCCGGCACTGAGGGCGGAGCTTCAAGAGCTTGTGTGTGTGTGTGTGTGTGTGTGTGTGTGTGTGTGTGTGTGTGTGTGTGTGTGTGTGTGTGTTAGCAGCTCCGATTGCCTCACGCAGACACTAACTAAAATGTTAGAAACTGTGCTGCCTTTTATGTTTAAACCGGAGTCGGACAATGATGAAGAGACTCAAGAAGAAGTGACAACATGTAAAACAACAGGACATTTCTGAATGGTTAGTTGATGAATTTATGTTGCTGATGATGTGGAGTTAACTAACTTCAATTAGCATACTCTGTCATTATAATCTATAAAACCTCTCGTGTGGGAACGGTTGTAAGATGCCTACAGAGTGACATGGTATTGCATTTGTGTTACGAACTGTATTGCATGTGAAGAGACGGATGCAACAGCTTGAGCTTGAACTCACAAATGTGCTCCACTACAGCTCTTCCTCTTCTCAACACTTGTGTGTTCAGGGGGCGGGCCTTATGTAAATTTTAGGGTTAGTGATGTCACTATCCCAGGAGGAAGCTCGTGTAGTCTCTACCAGCCGTTTGTTGTAGTCCTAAAAAACGATTTCTTTGAAAGCAAATATCTCCCTTTGCTTTGAACTTTGAGAATTGTAACTTTGCAGATGCTGTTTATGCTCAAATAGCAACATTACACACTAACTTAAAATGAGATCATAATCAACCACCCCTTTAAAAAAGTAGAAATTTCGAAATTGACGACCGCGACAGGATGCCAAAATGTTTGCTTTTACTAAAACGGCTATTCCACTTGAACAGAATGAGATAATTTCCATAAATTGGTTCACCTATGTGTGGGCTCGGTCTGTGGTCGCGTGAAAAAGGACGCAGCGATTAGCCACTTGGTGGCGCTATTAAATGAAAAAATAAAACATGAAAATGGCTATAGCTACGCAACAGTCAGTCCGATTGACTTGAAAATGGCATGCGGTGTCTTTGTCCAAGGTGGTGCACTTTTCTACGAGGACATTCATATATCTCGAAAAATCATCGGCCAATGAAGTTCGAGCAGCTGACAGACGAGTTAAATAGAGGCCGATTTGAACAAAACTCTCTGGGCCTGTTTGACTCACGGCCATAGAGGCTTGAGAGAAATTTGGAAGAAATTGGCCAATGGGGGGGCGCCTTTGCGTTTTTCACGAGTGTAAAGGCCCTTGCACACTGAGTCCGAAATTCATGTCCGAAATTTTCGCAATTTTAAAAAATAAATACGAACTCACGTTATGTCAATCACGCTTGCACACTGCCTCCGAAACTTTCGTCCATCATAATAAAATTCGGACCAGGTTCGATTTTCTGCGTTTTTCGCATCCGTAGCAAGCAGTTTGAATGGTGTTTTGACAATTCAGAGCCACCGAATCACGAATTTCGGACTCAGTGTGCAAGGGCCTTAAAGGATTGTTTATCACATGATTTTTCACACATGCCCACGACATTCATACCATATGGTAGAACTCTGAGCAACCTCTAGGACCAACCCTGTCAATCGAACCATTTGTTAAATATTGGAGATTATTTCAAAAACCTACTTTAGCAAACTAGTCCTAGGTTTTTGGCTCAGCTTTGAAAACTGTTAAAAAGCTTTAAAACTACTACATTTCCTTAATAAATTGCCTGTAAATGGTCTTTTCCATCTATGATCTTAGTGGTTACATGCTTGCCAAATAAAACATAATACGAATGTGCTTTTTACGAATGTGCTTAAAGGCCTTGAACCCCGATAATTACTGCATGCAGCTATTATTATAAATGTTTTTTGGAATTCAAAATATCTTCTTAATGTTCCACAGAAAAAAGTCATACAGGTTTTGAACAACATAAGGATGAGTAAATGAAGACAGAACTTAAATTTTTTTAGTGACAAAGTCACAAAGATATTAATTTACTTATTTCTGCATGATAAAACTAATTCTGTCAACATTGTGACAAAGTCGGCATGAAACGGAAGTTGTGACAATCTTTTCTTCTCTATCATGATGTACACTCACCTAAAGGATTATTAGGAACACCTGTTCAATTTCTCATTAATGCAATTATCTAATCAACCAATCACATGGCAGTTGCTTCAATGCATTTAGGGGTGTGGTCCTGGTCAAGACAATCTCCTGAACTCCAAACTGAATGTCAGAATGGGAAAGAAAGGTGATTTAAGCAATTTTGAGCGTGGCATGGTTGTTGGTGCCAGACGGGCCGGTCTGAGTATTTCACAATCTGCTCAGTTACTGGTATTTTCACACACAACCATTTCTAGGGTTGACAAAGAATGGTGTGAAAAGGGAAAAACATTGAGTATGCGGCAGTCCTGTGGGCGAAAATGCCTTGTTGATGCTAGAGGTCAGAGGAGAATGGGCCGACTGATTCAAGCTGATAGAAGAGCAACTTTGACTGAAATAACCACTCGTTGCAACCGAGGTATGCAGCAAAGCATTTGTGAAGCCACAACACGCACAACCTTGAGGCGGATGGGCTACAACAGCAGAAGACCCCACCGTCTTCCACTCATCTCCACTACAAATATGAAAAAGAGGCTACAATTTGCAAGAGCTCACCAAAATTGGACAGTTGAAGACTGGAAAAATGTTGCCTGGTCTGATGAGTCTCGATTTCTGTTGAGACATTCAGATGGTAGAGTCAGAATTTGGCGTAAACAGAATGTGAACATGAATCCATCATGCCTTGTTACCACTGTGCAGGCTGGTGGTGGTGGTGTAATGGTGTGGGGGATGTTTTCTTGGCACACTTTAGGCCCCTTAGTGCCAATTGGGCATCGTTTAAATGCCACGGCCTACCTGAGCATTATTTCTGACCATGTCCATCCCTTTATGGCCACCATGTACCCATCCTCTGATGGCTACTTCCAGCAGGATAATGCACCATGTCACAAAGCTCGAATCATTTCAAATTGGTTTCTTGAACATGACAATGAGTTCACTGTACTAAAATGGCCCCCACAGTCACCAGATCTCAACCCAATAGAGCATCTTTGGGATGTGGTGGAACGAGAGCTTTGTGCCCTGGATGTGCATCCCACAAATCTCCATCAACTGCAAGATGCTATCCTATCAATATGGGCCAACATTTCTAAAGAATGCTTTCAGCACCTTGTTGAATCAATGCCACGTAGAATTAAGGCGAAAGGGGGTCAAACACTAGTGTGGTGTTCCTAATAATCCTTTAGGTGAGTGTATATCAGAGTGAAACGGCTTCTGGAACAAGAGGAAATGTGGGCGGGGCTTGATTTTGTCAGTAGGGAATTGATTGGATGGTTGTGGTTTGCTATTGGCTGATCTCATGTGATTGACAGGTTATTGCCCCGCCCTCGTCATCAGAGAAGAGAAGAGATGCTGCAAAAGGGAGTTATTCTGATTCAAGATTACCAGAAACATGAATTTAAAAACGTAGGCTAATGATATGCAGGGAGAAATCATTTATAATAAATAGTGCAATATTCCATAAAAAAGAGGAATTGTCCATTTTGATTTCATGGTGACTTCAAGGTGCGATCACATTTAATGTTGATCGGTGAAATTTTGCGGCTGTTCAAGTTGGTCACTCGAATTTGTCTGTACTATGTATATATAATCTACAGTATACTAATATACCTATATACTAAATTACTCTATACCAGTAACAACCAGTTACACTGTATTACGAGGGTTTAGTAGTTTCTTGGCCACATTTCCATGATGTGAATCATGACACTAGATGAGACTCTCACATGTGTACGAGGCTTCGGTGAATCACACATTTCATAATATTGGAACAACAATAAACATAATTTTTGGATACTGGTTCAGGCTTGTAGGTAGAGGTTTCAACATGTGAAGCCACTATACACATAATCCCAGGTGTATAATTCACGCACACGGAGGAACGATCACGTACACCACACGAGTCACGTTAAAGAGTCGGACGGGATGTGGAGCAACTGGTGTATTGCTCAAGGTGGAATAAGAGGGAGATTAGGCAATTATCAGCCAGAGTCGGGTCACACGGTGAGATCAGGGCATCATGGGTGTTATTTACTGTTTCATCAAAACTCAATTTATGATATATTGAGCTTCTCAGGGGCTCAAATATGATGTTTATATGGCCAAAAAGAATGTAATGTAAATCAATGAGATCTTTACAACAGACTATTGACATAAAATGCATATAAATCAGTCGTCGCTTTTTATACTTCCCAATAATGTCTTATTAAGATATTTAAATGCTTCGTTTTATTCTTCTAGCAAAGACCAGTATAATCAGTAAAGATTCCACAGCAAAATACACGTGTACAGTGACCTGAAGGTGGACATTTTTAAAATTATACTAAAATACCTTTTACTTGCTAAAAAAAAGGTCTAAAAACTATCAATCAGACGACAGAAAGCATGTTGTAGATTATGTGCGACAGGTTTTACAGCAAAGTTTTGATCATGTTGATAATTTAGAGAACTCGGAAATTCATGTATTAAATATGATTTAGCAGGCTTTATAGGGTTAATACGATTATTTTAAAAATATTATTTTTATTGCATCATGAAATTTAACTTTTAAAGTTCATGCATGTTAGTTAGTAAGGCATTCAGAATGGAGGAAGCCAACATTGGGCAGAGAAATAAACATTAAAATATTCAGTTGCAATACATTACAATAAAAAAAGTCGCTGTTTGGATTTAAATATGCAAATTTTTAAGAGTCTGTGATTGGATCATTATTGCAGTGATTATTATGTTTCTGGCATGTTATATGTGTGGCAACAGCTCATTGATGGAGTGTGTAGCTTTTCATTTCTTAAACAGCCATGTATGAAGACTCATCATGTTCATATTCCAGGAGGACAATATCAAGATTCATCCGGCTCAGATTGTGAAAGAATGGTTGTGAGGAGCTTGAAGTATCATTGTCTCTTCTGAGTCCAGAGCTTAAATTCATTGAAAGTGTTTGGGATGTGCTGGAGGAGACTTTACAGAGTTACAGACTCTTGCTTTGACAATACAAGATCTTGACCAAAAACTGATGCAGTTATTGATGGAAATAACATCACAACATTCATATCCATCAAGAGGTGCATTAATTGAAAGCTTTACTGAATGTGTATGTCACTGTAAATGTGATTTTCCACAAACTGAGAACCGACAAAAAATAATTTTCTATGGCAATTGACGTCATAATATGCCATAAATATTGTTTACAAACTCGGAAGAGTTTAACAGATATGTCATAAGTCTCATCGCTCTAGCTGATGGCACGATATCAAAACAACACACAAAAACATGATCAATATAGACACATAAATAATACAACTTTATTCTAGCACTCCAGCAAAACCCCAGCGACCATTTAAATGACCACATCCAAACCAACAACTTCCCATTTACAGAGAAAACCACAGTTTCCGTTTCACAAGCGTCAGGTTCTCTAGTTTATAATCAGACTGCAATAACCGAGCTGTCAATATGTGACGAAATATTGCAGATAGTTTGCAATAACCCAAGTTCATTCAGAGTGTCTTTGGCCAAGAGTATATACAGTCCTGTGTTTTGAACAAATGCATTTGTCAGAATACATTGAAGAATGCTTGTTTTTATAGATAATAATACTCCATATTGCTTTTACATCAGTTTCATGGTGCTGGGACACGGATGTTCACGGTCGGGCTTCATTCACCGATGATCTTCATTGTTCCTGAGGCTCTCCGGGTTTAAATAAGTTGCACTGCACCGCTAGCCACTAGAGGCGCTATAATACGGTAACGCATCAAGTGCTGCGAACCTTCATCCAAGTCCACAACGTACTCCCTGAAAGAGACAATAGCAAAGAAATACTGTTATGAGTTCACATATATTGCTTTATGATCTCAACCAGCTCATTAAAACGAAAGAAATGCTGCCCCCTATAGGAGACTATGTCATGTTGATAAGAAAACCCATTAGTTTTATCATGAACTAAAAGGATTTCTATGGAAGCGTATTGCATTCACTTGAAGAAAAAAATCTACTCTGTTTTTCTGAATTAATGAGTTAGTTATCTCAGAATTACGAGATCATTTTTCATGGAAAAAAGTTTTTGCTCTGTTTTTCTGAATTAACGAGTTAATTATCTCAGAATTACGAGATAATTTTTTATGGGAAAAAAGTTTTTGTTTTTCTCTGTTTTTCTGAATTTCTGAGTTTTTGAGATAATCAAGTCATTAATTTAGAAAAAGAGCAAAAAAAAAATTCCATGAAAAATTATCTTGTAATTCTGAGATAATTAACTCGTTAATTCAGAAAAACAGAGCAAAATTTTTTTTCATGAAAAATGATCTCGTAATTCTGAGATAATTAACTCATTAATTCAGAAAAACAGAGTAGATTTTTTTCTTCAAGTGAATGCAATACGCTTCCGTAGATTTCAAAGACATCTTATTCATTATCATTCAGTCCTGTGTTTGATTATGAGACAGAAGCTCTGATCCAAAAACATTTTACCATTGCACAAAATCTGCATAGGGAAAACTTTCGCTCTCAAGCGAAACTCCCAGTTGAACGGATTTCGAATAAAATGACTGGATTTTGTGCAACGGTAAAATGTTTTTGGATCAGAGCTTCTGTCTCGTAACCAAACACAGAACTGTAAGCAAGAAAACCCTAACCCTAACCCTAACCCTATAAGCAAAAAAAAGCTAAAAAAAGAAAAAAGAAGCTAAATCTAAATTTCGCTAATGTGACCACAACTTAACTAGGCTGTAACCACATTATTGGATAATCAGATTAGTGATCAATCAATATGGGTTTTCAATGGATGGATCCCTAAAATGTTACCTTTGAAATATCATCGCTGTCAGACGAAAACCTTTTATGTCCAAAAATTGCCAAAAATGGTATTTATGTCCAAAAAGGAAAAGTGTTTTCATCAACTTACAGGTTAAAGTTTATTGTAGCTATGCGAGCACTGTCATTGGCCAAAATCTCAAGTTATAATGGATAAAGTGCTTCACACAGGCTATTTAAGACAGTATCAGCTGTGACTCGATGACAAATGACTATGACACTCTTCTCCGCTCCTCAAATACATCAAATATGAACCTTTATAGACATACTCATGTGTCTTGAGTAGAGAAAACGCTGTACTTCTTCAAACAAACAGTTCTTTATTCACCCTTGCACTGCAAACCAGCAGAGACAGACTTTAAAATGTGTGTAGAACTTAATATCATTCAGATAGAGGTGGGCGGAGTTATGAGGTTTGACTGACAGTTTGAGGAGCCAATGGAGATACGAGGTTTAGTCACAAGCTCTTTTTAATGTTTTATTGGTTAAATATTTGCAAAACCCACAGTTAGACGTAAAGGGTGACCAATAGTAATTATTTATAAAGAAAAAAAAATTCCGCCCGATAGCAATGATTTTTGGGTAACACCCTTTTTGCAAACGGAAATGAAGACTCATTTGGCAAGATCACAGGTAGCAACCACACAAAATACACCAAACTCATGTAAAGACTTGCTATGAAGCCCCTCCTTCTGAAAGCACACTGTGCTCTGATTGGTCGACTAGCCGTGTGTTGTGATTGGTCGAGGGCTTCGAGTGTGTTTGGGAATTGTCCCGCTCCTTCCCATAACCGCCAGTTTAACAAACTACTAACTCACTCAACCAGGCCCCGCCCCTTTATTCTGCGTATGAGTTATTATAATGAGGAATATTGTGACGTGTTCATTCCCGGAAGAAACTCAAGACTACAATGGAGGCGTTTCAGGAGTTCAGAAACACTGACACTCATATAGAGAAGAACTGGAGCTTTTTCATTCTCAAACAGGAACATTACACACTAAAGAAAGATGAACATTTTTAATGCTTATTCACTGATCCATATGAAAGAAACACTGAGGCTGCTTTTAAATTTGGCCAAAATTAAGTATCTTAAAAGATAATTGGGTTGTCTTTTTTGGAACAGGCTTTGCACTAAAACAGTGTGTAACATGCAGAATATAAATGCTGTTGTTAATACCTCTGCTCATCTGTCTCCGGCTCCACCAGGATATTCTCCTGGCTCTCTTTCACTCTCAGGAACACGAACGAGTCGAGACACGGCTCAGGAACTTCACACACAAACACACAGAAGCACCAATGAATCAATCACTGCCGCTGACAAACATCTGGATATCCAATACATCATCAGATTACCAGTACAGCTTCCACTATAACCAACTCCAACAGTGGAGATTACAGCAGTCCATTTAGGGCTCGCTTGAATAATGTACTCTGCTGTTCAAAAGCTTGCGTTCGGTACATTTTTTTAATATTTTTTAAAAAGACGTCTTTTCTGCTCATTATTTGATCAAAAATACAGTAAAAACAGTAATACTGTGAAATATTACGATTTAAAAATCCCATATACTGTATGAAGATTTGGTGCTCAAGAAATATTCCTGATTATTATCGATGTTGAAAACAGTTGAGCTGCTTCATATTTTGTGATTTTTTTCCAGGGCTATTGGATGAATAGAAATCTCAGCATTTATTTGAAAATAATTTTTTTTGGTAACAACTTAAAAGTATGCACTTTCACTTTTAATCAATTCAATTTGATTTGTCCTTGCTGAAGATAAGTATTAATTACTTTAAAAAAATCTTACTGACCCTAAACTTCTGAACAGTATTGCATATGCTTTCAAGATAATTTTTTACACATCATGCACATTTTATATAACTGACTTTGTCGAGGAAAGCTGATTTTTCACAGTAAAACATAATTCACATAATTTACTCCAAATGAATGGCAATTACAATATCAAGTGAAATTATTTAAAAAATTATGATTTCTTCCTTACTTGTCCAGTATTTTCTGGCTAGTAAAACTCAAAATATAACTGCAAAATACAGTATTAAATTTACATTTTAAAACATTAACTCTTTCCTATGGAAGCTTGTTTCCGCCACAAAATGAAAAATAAAAAAGGTAATTGCGACTTTTATCTTACAATTCTGACTTTTTTTCTCACAATTGCGTGATATAAAGTCAGAATCGCGTGATATAAAGTCAGAATTGTGGGATATAAAGTCGCAATTGCGTGTTATAAAGTCAGATTTGTGAGATATAAACTATTCTGAGGGGAAAAAAGTTTGTCTTTTCCCCCCCTTAGAATTGGCCTGATAACTCGCAATTGCAAGTTTATATCTCACAATTCTGAGAAAAGATGTCAGAAGTTCGAGATATAAACTCGCAATTGTGAGAAAAAAAGTCAGAATTGTGAGATAAAAAGTCTCAATTCTGTCTTTTTTTCTCCCAATTGCGACTTCATTTCTCATAATTGCGACTTTATATCTCGCAATTGCGACTTTATTTCTCACAATTCTGACTTCATAAAAAAAAAAGTCTTAATTATTTTTAATTAAATACAAGCTTCCATACTTTCCCCACCAGTGTTTAAAAAAAAAAAAAGTTTCCCAGAAAGCGCATTAAATGGCCAGGTGTAAACAGCCTTTGATGAATCAATTTAAAGCAAAGAGTGGTTTCTCACCGGCCTTCAGCATGTCAATGCTCTGCAGGTTTGGAGGCATGTGTTTCAGAGCCACGGCTTGGAGATAAACCTCGGTGTTGGCCAGATACCTAAACAAACATCACAGAAGTTCTGGGAATTATAGGACAAACACGCAGTGACAAAAATCCCACACAACATTATATTCTGTCTTCAAGACCAGTTAAACTCCATGGACAGCATCTGGTAGTGCTAAACCACAAGTTGATATGGAAGATAGAAAGGATTCAGAGCTAACTCACTCTTTAGCGAAGGCAAACTCTTCAGGAGAGAGAAACGAAGGATCTCCATCCGCACGCGACTTTTCTTTCTCCAATACATGAGGGAAAAACTTCTCTATCTGCAGATGAGACAACAACCATATGTATATACAAGTACGGAAATGCAGAATCCAGTCATAAAAACAATCCATCTACTGCATGTCAGGGTTTCCGTTGTCCGGTAATCACCAGACATTGGCCGGGAAAAAAATGAAATGTCGACAAAATTAAATTTCTCCGGTCAAATTGTCCGATTAAAATTGCGTAATAATCCCGCCCCCCTAACACAATATGAATTTGAGAATAAGCCTAAAGTGTATAAAGCAAAAATACACCGACCTTTGGCTATGTTATAAAGGAACAGGCTCTACCGTTTGAAAGTTATTAAACAACATCGCATGCTGCATTTCAAATAACGCGCACGCCTAGAACAGCTGTAATATAGACCTAAACAACGAACGATTGAGTGACACGTTTCAATTATGGCCAGGCAGGCTAGCCTTAAAAGCTTTTTTCAGTGGCCAGACGCGACGGACGATGGTGAATCAGGAACATCTCATTATATAGATCAGTGGTTCTAATCCGCGCAGTCGTAGGCTACAGTTTTTTTTTTCTCTCATCAAAACTGAAGAGCCTATGTTCATCAGTGGTTACATCCTATATCAAGCAGGGACACGCTTGTGTGCATTTTATTTTGTGATTTCACCGGAATGAATAGAGAGTCTCCGCAACGGCGATAGATTGAAACGCGCGTCCGAGTGAAGATTGCACAACTCGCGCAGCGCGTCGTCCATGCAACTGATAGCAGCGGACACGAGCGCTCAGCTTGATTTCAAAAACAACTGATTTTAGAGCTAGATCTCTTATTTAATAGCGAACTAAATGAATGATCTGCTAGTTAACTGGAGATGTTTTATGTATTTGTATTAGGTACATCCATGCCTCAATGCTTCAAAAAGTGAATGTGTGTGAAACCATAGTAAAAAACAATTGGTGTTGATTGACGCCAATCGGACGTTCATGTTTTTTTCCGTCTATTTGAAAGTTAGGCTAATAATAATAACATGTTGCATTCTATACAGCCTGATTATGTCATTTTTTAAGTTATATAGCCTGCCTCCAGTTTTCCTCAACTTGACTAATTAAGAGGCGATATTTGACCGGCATATCATCAAAATGTCCGTAAAACTAAACCATTTTTTTTTCTAGCGGAAACTCTGATGAGGATTGTGGAATGTCACAGATTTTGGCAAATTTTGGATGAGTAGATCAAAGTTTGCTCTGAGAGTTTCACCATTTCTTTGAGAAAAACTATCATCATATCACACACGCACAGAAACTAACACGAATTATTATAATTTTTCCATGTTTTAATTTTAACCTGTAAACCTCTGTTGTGCAGCACTCCGTTGGAGAAAACATAAAAGGAATTGTTTTCATTTGATTACATTTTAAAAGATTAATTAAATTGTTAATGTTTTATGCCTTCATTTGATTCCCACCGTTTATGTCTAGGAAATTATAAACACAAAATAAAACGTTTCATAGTTCCCTGTTATTATAAAAGAAATTACTAAATTAAACTTTTATTAATTTAATAGATTACTAAAATTTAATTGAACCATTTAAACAGAGTGCTGAAAAAAAAAACAGAACCCAGAAAAATACAAATGGGAAAAAAAAATCAAACAGGGGGGGGGGGGGGCATAAACAGGGGGGGCATAAAACCGACTTATAGTGCCCTATAAACTGTGCAAATTTATGTCCACATGAAGCGGTTTGTTAAAGTACTGTAACCGCCCAGAACTTGGTTACTGTGGTTTTTAAGGGTAATGCCACTACCTTGCACTAGGGGGCTCTATGTTGCATTCCTCTTGGGTATAGCCAGGTAAGAGGAGAGAAGAAGTTAGTTTACCCAACTACTCAGAGTCCTGATTGAGAAACTGTGGTTTCAAGCTCAGTCAAAACTAATTGTGGAATGTCACAGATTTCGAATCGGTCGAAAAAAAGCCGACGAGGACCAATTTCAGCCGACGGTGTGGAACACACTGAGAAAACTTAGTCGGCCGACGCACAAAAACTGCCCGACCGTCGGCTTGGTGTGTCCCAGGCTTAAAGCTGCCGTCGGCAACATTTTTTTGATCATATTCAGTGAAATCGACACTATAATCCGACAGAACAACATAAATAAAGTGGTTTTAGAAAAAAACCTGAGCTTCTAACTCCACCTGGAGCGTGTTATTTGTTTTGCAAAAATCCACAGCTCCCGGTTCATCATGTCCAATCAGCGCAGGGGGGTGTGAGATCTGACTGTCAATCACAGATCGGGCACACGCCACCCCTCGCGCACGTTACAATCACATGCACACGCCTGAAGTTCGCGGAAGTTCGCGCAGTAAAGAAGAGTGATGGCGGAAAATCAAGTAAGCTCATTTAGAGTATAAATGACGTTAGCAATTGCAATCTATCAGTAGATTAGCCAGGACAGCATACCTCCAAATACTCCACGGTGTTGATGGATGCTGATGAGGCGGGCGCGTTCACTGTAAACCTGGTGCACACACACTGACGAGCATGAACTCGGTGGGAGGGTATCCGTTTATAGTGGGGGAGGGGCATGAGAGTTGTAAACATTCAAAATTTTCCTAAATCCACTCAATCTGCCAGACTTGCCGACTGCAGCTTTAAGAGAGGGAATTGGGACGCAGCATCATTCTGAACACTGAATGTTTCTTAAGCAACGAGAGCTTCTAACGCAGCTATAGTGACGCGATGACTTTATCTATCAGCGATTGGTTCTCCTTTACTTAGAAGGCGGGGCTTATTTCACAATATTGCGCGTTGCACTTTGTCTCATTCATAGTGATTCACGAGTGCACCGTCTGTTTCTATCTAAAGTCGTTGTTTCTGGGCTGGTAACTGAAAGGTTCTGGGCTCAAACCCTCCAGCTCTTTAACTATCTTCACTACTGTGTGCTTGAGCAAGACACGTGTTCTCAGGTTACTCCAGATATTATGTATAATATGTTTACTGTAAGTCATTTAGAATAATTGCAACAGATAAACGGCTGACTCTGAAGTAATAGGATACCTTCTGGAGCCTTGAGCGCAGAAAGCTGCTCAGAACGAAGCGGATGCGCTCGATCTCCATGCGATGGACACTGGCTTTCACATCACCTTTCCTCACCCTCTGGAGATTTTCCTCCTGCATACACAAGTATAAAGGCTACATTTCATGCTATACTTCATCTAAAACTATTTTAAAGGTGCAGTAAGTGATTTCTGAGAAGCACTGTTGATATGTGAAATCAACTCAACAAACAAATGCCACTCCCTTCATTACTCCGCCCGCAAAATGCACAAACACACAATGCAAGAGTGAAAGATCTTCAAGTGCAAGAGCTTCAGTCTCTCCAGCACTGGAAAGCTTTCTAATATTAACGTGAGTCCTAAAGCTCTTGCCTGATCATTTGTACAAATTGTACAATTAAAATAAAAAAAATAAAAATAAATCTTTTAATTTAACTCTACTTTTTCCAGTGTTATTCGTCTGAACATTTCTCTTTTGTTTCTCTCAGCCATCTCTCTTTCTAGTCTTTCTTCAAATCTCCCTCTTGCTCACACTCACTCTCCTCCCTCATCA
Source organism: Rhinichthys klamathensis goyatoka (assembly GCF_029890125.1). NCBI lineage: Eukaryota > Metazoa > Chordata > Actinopteri > Cypriniformes > Leuciscidae > Rhinichthys > Rhinichthys klamathensis. Next base: position 13,827,820 of record NW_026606587.1, read on the forward strand.
TGAGTGAACACACCCCCCTGCTGCTGATTGGCTCACTCTCCTCCCCCATCATGAGTAAACACACCCCCTACTGCTGATTGGCTCACTCTCCTCCCTCATCATGAGTGAACACACCCCCTACTGCTGATTGGCTCACTCTCCTCCCTCATCATAAGTGAACACGCCCCCTACTGCTGATTGGCTCACTCTCCTCCCCCATCATAAGTGAACACGCCCCCTACTGCTGATTGGCTCTCTCTCCTCCCCCATCATAAGTGAACAGGCCCCCTACTGCTGATTGGCTCACTCTCCTCCCCCATCATAAGTGAACACGCCCCCTACTGCTGATTGGCTCACTCTCCTCCCCCATCATAAGTGAACACGCCCCCTACTGCTGATTGGCTCTCTCTCCTCCCCCATCATAAGTGAACAGGCCCCCTACTGCTGATTGGCTCACTCTCCTCCCCCATCATGAGTGAACACACCCCCTACTGCTGATTGGCTCACTCTCCTCCCTCATCAAGAGTGAACACACCCCCTACTGCTGATTGGCTCAGTCTCCTCCCTCATCATGAGTGAACACGCCCCCTACTGCTGATTGGCTCACTCTCCTCCCTCATCATGAGTGAACACGCCCCCTTCTGCTGATTGGCTCACTCTCCTCCCTCATCATGAGTGAACACACCCCCTACTGCTGATTGGCTCACTCTCCTCCCCCATCATGAGTGAACACACCCCCTACTGCTGATTGGCTCACTCTCCTCCCTCATCATGAGTGAACACGCCCCCTACTGCTGATTGGCTCACTCTCCTCCCCCATCATGAGTGAACACACCCCTACTGCTGATTGGCTCACTCTCCTCCCTGATCATGAGTGAACACGCCCCCTACTGCTGATTGGCTCTCTCTCCTCCCCCATCATAAGTGAACACGCCCCCTACTGCTGATTGGCTCACTCTCCTCCCTGATCATGAGTAAACACGCCCCCTACTGCTGATTGGCTCTCTCTCCTCCCCCATCATAAGTGAACAAACCCCCTACTGCTGATTGGCTCACTCTCCTCCCCTATCATGAGTGAACACGCCCCCTACTGCTGATTGGCTACAAGTCTGTTTTGTTGCTCGGTCAGATCCACTTTCACCAGCGCTCTTCAGAAATCGCTTGCCTTTAAATACCATTTAAAATTGTATGAAATTTTTTATACTTTTATACATTTTTCTTGTATATCATAATTGTTATTGCATAACTGTGTTATGTACTCATGTTTTTTATTTCAAGTGGAAAATATTTTTAAGTGAAGTTACTAAAAGCTAATTCATTTTTTTTAAATGGTTGGTTACCAGTTACAGCACATATATTCATTCCCCTTTAATCTAAAAGCTTAATGTTAAAAATGTAATGTAAAAAAAATAAGTCAATGTTATTTGTCAACTACCTAAATATAACATAAAATGTTTCACCAAACACTGAACACAGATCAATACCATGTGTGTGAGCTGCTCCATCACACACTCCACCAACTCGGACTTGTTTTCCAACAGTTCTGGAGAAAACTTCTCATTAAGCCAAGCCTGAAACACAGGAGAACGATCGACACACATTAGAAAACACTATTCCAGAACGCATGCGTCTCATAGAGCTGCACGGTTAATCGTTAAAAGATTGCGATCTCGATGCAAACACCTACGGGATCTCATTCCTAAACAATTCGGGTTGAAAACTTTTTGAATTTGACGATCAGGGTAAATTAAACTTAATTGGTCTTCCGGGAAACATGTATGCATCTTCTGTTGCTTCCGAAGGGCAGTACTAAATGAAAAAAATATTATTAAAAATATTTATATAAAATAAGAAAAAATTACGAAAAATCTTCATCCTGTTCAAAAGTTTTCACCCCCGACTCTTAATGCATCGTGTTTTCATCAGTGAATGTTTGAACCTTTTTTAATAGTTTCGGTTTTAGAAATTCAGCTTTTTTGTCTTGTGGACTATATGGAAACATATTTTATGTAAAATATCTTATTCAGGACAGTACTAAATAAAAATATAACATGCATTTTATATGATCCCTCTAATTTAGTTTAAATTATTCACATTTTCACATTTCTGATTTCTGAGAAACGCTATTGAAAATCGATCAGACCCAGCACCAAAACATACAGCCAATCAGCATGAAAGGGCGTGTCCACAATTGAGGGGGAGGTGCCTGTTCTGCATAGCGCGTTCGTGAATTTGGGGGCGGGGCTATCAAGATAGGGGTGTGATCCTTCTTGGTAGGGGCGTGTTTGTTTTTGTGATTTAAAATATCAACAGTGTTTCTCAGAAATCGCTTACTGCACCTTTAAAAAGAAAACAATCTATAAGTTGGGTTAGAAAAATAAAAGTTGAGTAGAAAGTAGAAAAATTCAAAAGGAAAACAATACTTTTTTCTTTTTTACTATTTTAAGCATGCATTTTTCAGTGGTATATACCAGACTTAATTGAATCGTTCTGCTTCTGAAGTTAATGTATCTTGATTTAAGAAGGTTTAAATATTTGTACTGGACAACAAGACAAAAATACAGAGTAGGAACATCATTGTTTTGCAGTGTGAGCATGCATGAAAACACATTTCACGGTGTGTGTTATTGTTCGAGCAGGCTGAAAGCTGTCTGACCTCCTCCAGTTTGGTGATGAGCTCTGCTGGGGTCAACACGTCCTCCTGGCTCTCCTCTCCTCCACTGAGATCACTGGCGTCTGACATTGTGACTGTAACACTGTAACAATCAAACAACACTCAATCTAAAGTGCGGGAGTTTCGGCCAGAGCACGTTTAGTTCTGTCGTCAGAGAATCAGCTCGGCGAATACAACTCTCCGGAAAATCAAACTTCAGTGCAAAAAACAGCGAAATGAAATCCCAAACTTTCAGCTGTTTATATCCTCATGCGCGATCAATGCGGAAACCTTCTGATAGGGAATTTCGCGCCAAAAAACAACAAAATGACGCGGCGATGATGTCACCGCGTCCTCAAGCTCGTTGAAGTGGCGCAAGTCTGCGCATTGCACACCAAAAATAAAGCTGAAGTGCCTGTCGTTTTTCCCCCCTAGCTCTAGTTTATATGTTTTATAGTTAACAATATATAATTATAGTTCTTAATCGAAGAGATTGTGAAAATGCATATTTTGTGAAATCAGACAGTACATTAAGGTGCATTACTACTATAAGGGACTGTTTTCCATTTCTTTGTGACAGTATAGTGATGTTCATATCCTGATATTGTTCTCCAGTGGCACATGTTGCTATATTACTGGTAGCCTATTTTATTAGGAGATCTTGCATCAGTCATATTCCACAATTCTGTAATGTGGACACTTTATTTGAGTACACTGCGCATAATTTGCATACTATGTGTATATATGATCATTGTGAATCAGACACCTATATTTATTTGTATTTTTTACATTTTATATATTGTTTTATAGGGTAGGCTACTGTCTCCACGTGACTGTAACTTTCAGTCCGTTTTGAGTGATTTTCGTCGGTTGCTTATTAGTGTTTTCTAAATAATAATACAAATATTTTTTAATATGTTCTTTTTCTGAATGAACCAATTTCGAGCATTTCTGATCAAATAAAATATTTTTTCCTGTCTTTTTTTACCCAGCACGCGTGTCGTCCCCCGAGCGCTAGATGTCAGCATTGCGCTTTTATTTGCGTGCCCTTTAAATCAAACGCGCAGCAGCTGTGGCGCATGCGCAGTGTTTCAGTCAGTGAGCGCGCAGCCACCACAGGTCAATGTGCCACCATAGATATACATAATAAAGGCTTTATTATGTATCTATGAATGCCACAGTGTTTACTAGACAGCGGTTGCAGCTGAGCTAAAGACACCAACAACTAATCCAATGCAAACATTAGGAATGTCAGGCTTTACATACGAATTTCCTGATCTCATCAGCTTCTCGAGATAAAAGCACTTTTCAGAAGCATACTGTGTACTGTAACTGTGATCATGTCAACACAGCACAATAAAACTGTAGTATCTGATCTAGGATCAGTCTTTGACTGAACTCTATTGTGAAAACTATGATAATGCAACTGCATTATGTAAACTTTAGTATTGCACTTTGATTGCACCTGGATACAACTTTAAGTGCATTCAGATAATCACATAGTTAAAAAATAATGAAAATTTCATTAAGTATGAAAACACTTTTTTTACAGGGTCAGACACATTTAACACACATTTACGCACAGGCTCACACACATTTAACTTTAAAGGGTCAGTTAAAGGGCCTTTATAGAACAGAGTTCTTATGCAAACCAAGACTTTGAACCAGGTGTCCATTGAGAATATATTTTTTATTTTAAAAAAAATGTATCTAGCCTATAAACGTTTTTTTAAACTAGTGGTCTATTGTGCATTACATAATGTACATACCCTACATTTCATGATTAAAGTTATTATTAAGTGTAATCTAGCCAATTTTGCTGTTAATGGGTCTAATGGAATTCTCAATAGTAAAAATAAAAATACACTTTTAGAACTTGAAAAGAGGTTTGGGCTTTAAATACTTTTTTTTTAAGCTGTGACGCATGCCCAGTGTTTCAATTAGTGAGCACGAGCGCGTATAAGCTGTGACGCATGCGCAGTGTTTCTGTGAGAAAGAATGGCGGCCAGACTCCTCTTGAGATCAGCGACCCGTGCTGCTGTTTACAGCCGTCGGCCTGTCCCAGTTCAAGCTGTCATCAGGAGACTGGCATCTGGAGGTACTGGTCCATCAATGGCTTTGTTTTGTGTGCGTGTTGGAACTGGATAGAGCTTAGATCGACAGTAAATCGGCCTTTTTGAGTAGTAGCGCGTCACGGTCCCACCGCCTCAAATAAACATTCATCTTCTTTACACAACTTTTTTGTTATCAAATTCTCGCAACAACTTCATCGTTATTTCCTCATTACAGAGTTGTCAGTGAATTCCTACTTATGTCTAATCCTGTTAATCGCTGTCATCCTATTTAGTCTCAGTCGCCCTTGCAGGAAATAGCTAGGCTAGTTTGTTGCATAATAACAATAATAGCATGGGATACAAATATGTGAGTGTGTGTTATTTATATATATATATATATATATATATATATATATATATATATATATATATATATATATATATATATATATATATATATATATATATATATATATACTGTATATTTATGTATGTGTGTGGGTATTTAGGCCTATATATTATGTATGTATCGTATATATGTGACTGAAATGTGGCAATCTTTTCAGTCACATAAAGACTATAGTAATAGTACCTTAAGTAGCCAAATGAATTGCAGAAAAATAAATAAGCAACTGTATGAGGGGCATCGATACACCCTGCAGTCGCTCTGTAATATTAATAGTATGTGATCTTGTGTTGTTCAGGCATTCCCACAGATGATGAGCAGGCCACCGGTCTGGAGAAGATCGTGTTGAAAGCTTCCAAGGAAGGAATGGCAAGTATCTTGTGTTTAGTGGTAAAATAAAGAGAGCTGTTATATGAGTTCAGGAGAATTAATGCTGCTCTTCTCCACCAGGATCCATATAACATTTTAAAACCAAAGGAGTACGCAGGCTCCAAACAAGACCCTCATATCGTCCCCTCCATAACCAACAAGAGGATTGTTGGCTGTGTTTGTAAGTGAAATTATAATATTGATTTCTGTTTAGACATTTTTCTAGTCAAGTTCATCCTTATCTCTCATTAATCAGTATCGAAACATTAAACATTTAGGATGCTTGCTTAAAACAGTCTTCAAGTATCATTAATGAACAATGCCAGTGCTGACTTTAAGAGTCATCCAAATAAAGATCATAGCTAGATAGTCTCGTCATTCATTATGTTTCCATCCAAAATTGCGAATTAAACTTATGCGCAAGATTGGAATATTGCATAAAAAATGTGTGAATAAAAGGGCTTTTACATGTACAAGAGAACAAAAACCATCACTTCATGGAAAATTGGCACAAAATATCAGTAATAAAAATGGAAGTTGTTGCAATGCTTCCGGAGGGAATTAAACCCAATCATTCTGATGACAGACTTTGACTCCGGCGTTTCAGAACCACCAAACCAACATTTGAGATGCTGTGATGCCATTGGTCCGCTTGATAGTCCAGTTATCCAATCACAGCCTCTGCTGAGGCGAAGTCACCTGAGTTTATTGATGCACATTGAGGGATTTATTCAGTAAATGTGTTTCCATCGTAGTTTATGCACATGTCGTCTCATCAAATAAAAAACAAATCCACCTTAATTGAGTGCATAGTTTTTTTTTTAATGCATTTTATTTTTTTATGTGCATCTTGTTTTTTTTTTACAAAATGCAATATCCCAAAATGTGCATAAAAATAGGCGGATGGAAAATGTATAGCTATTGTCAATTATGTGTATATTATTAGCATGAGCCATCATGATGACCTTCGGACAAGCCTATCTGATTTATTTATTTTTTTCTTTGTGTTTGAAGGTGAAGAGGACAACACTGCAGTGGTTTGGTTTTGGTTGCATGAGGGTGAAGCCCAGCGCTGCCCATCCTGTGGCGCTCACTACAAACTCGTTCCACACGAGTTACCCCACTGAAACATGCACTAAACACTCCCATACTGACTCAAACGCTATAGATGTGTGACTCGCGCACAATCTCCTTCGCTGTTCTGAAGAATAGAATTGCACTTTTTATAGGGACCTAGTTATTTTTCTTTGGTTGCTTCACATGAGCAGATTTAACATTTAACATAAAGAAAACTGGCTTTCTACAAATCTGAAATGTACAATTCTGCATTGTTTTCTTATCTGGAATGTATGTTTCATTGTATTATGAGAAAGTTTATGTACCCTATTGTTCGCTGTGGCTCAGATACTTCCAAATTTTCCTCAAAAATACAATGCATTACCTGTTCTGTTACATGAATGAGCTGTTACTTAAAATCGGCGACTAAAACGCAAGTTTGCACATTTTTGAAAGGGTGATAATGTCTACAGATGTCTTTGCTTTTCAATGTGTAGACAAAGAAATTACATTCCCTACTGTGTGGGACTCAAACTACATTCCATCTACTTTTAAAGTCTTAAATGAATTTTCCGTGTTTATATATCTAAAATAAATGTGGTGTTTCAACATGTAGAATGTGTCATCTCTTTGCATCTCATTGCTAGAATCTTTTCATTGACATCACAGGAAAGACCTGACATGATCTTGACAAATTTATTTTATAAAAAAATATTTTTTACATTCAGTATACAATTGTACATTAGACATTTTTCACATTTTTGGTGCATTTTTCAAACACATCTTGTGCCAAGTACCTTGAGACTGTAATATAAAGATAAAACATAAAAATACAATTTTGAAGGATTTCCCCTTATATGAAAATTCTAATTTAAGCCAGACTAGCCTTGGAAATGATTCATAAAAATATAAAAAGTATTGATTATTTACTCTGGACCCTGAATCGTACACAAGTAATTTGTATTCATTAGATGAATGGCTTGAAATATTGTGTACACTTGTTCCACTTCAACTAAGAAGCTATTCTCTTTGGCAGATATAGCTACATAGATAAACTTGTCAACGTATGTAACATTTACATTTTAACAGCATTTGGTCATCAAAAGCGATTTACAGTGCATTCACTGACACATTTTGCCAGTATGTGTGTACATTGGGAATCGAGTCCATGAATATGGTGCTGCAAGTGACGCTCTACCAGTTACAGGACCTCATATGAAACAGTCTTCCAGTTGGCATTAGTCTTTAAAATCAACATGAAACAATTCACAACCCATTTTACTTCTTGTAAAATGGTCCTGAAACTTGATTATGAAAATGGACTTGACCGTTCCACATCAGAGTGAAGGAAATGAAACAGCCAGCACACGTTGGTTTAATTTAAAGTCCCCCGTAGTCAATAATTTATCCCTTAAAACTCACCAAAATGACATATTTGAACGTTTTTTCCTTTTCAAATAATTATTATGCCTTAAAATATCTTGAATGTAACTCGACACCCTTGCCTCGTTTAGTATACAAGGTTCTATGAATATGCAAATGAGCCCCGCCTCCACTCACTCACTCAGCTCAGAGATCCACTGGTTGACGATCACACGTTGATCTGATTGGTTACAAGGTCGTTTGTGACGTCAGAAACACCAGCGATTTCAAACCGTGTTTTTGAGACTGTCTTTGGTTCACTGCAGTTTTAAGCAGAAAATACTCAGCAATGCTGTCGACTTATGAATTTACACATGCTTTGTCTTAAAGCATATTAAAAACACCACATACACATATAAACAACTATTAAAAGCTGGATTTTCACCACAGGGGGACTTTAAGTGGTGACTCTGAGCATGTTATTACATTTCAAGACCTTGTTTTCTTTGAATAACATGGCTAAAACATGTATTAAGAAAAATAAACAGGTTCAGTTTTGATTTCATGTTGACTTAGAATAGCACAATAGAAGTCTAGACCATAAGAACCAGTAGTTTCAGAACAGTTCAGTATGGCTGCAGGCCTGTCATGTTGTACCCAGCCGGTGAATGCCAGATTGGAAACGGGTAAGGATAGGAGGGCAAAGATGCCTCATAAGACCCAGGAAAGGGGGTGCCCACTGGTGGACAATGCATAGAGTGGGTCTGAGCATTAGGTATTGTTAGATGTGTTGGAAGAAGTACAGGTTGAAGAGCCTTCAACTGTTCGGATAAGTCTCCCCGGGATCTCTCTAAGGTTGGCATGTAGGGCATTGTTAAACCGGCATGGGGGTGGAAGAAGTACTGCTGGGTACTAGGAAGAGGCTTCGGCAACATAGTTTTTCCTTTCTCTTTTCTGTCCGTCGTCATGCGAAGCTGAGAGGACACTGGGATCTTCTTCAAATAGGCTTCATCGGTGGTAGGCCTCTTTAGGAGGTGCTGATGATAGGACATGTGTGGCTTAAAAGTGGGTTGTAGCCTACAGGGATCACGTGGTAAGACTTTCGAGAAGCTTGAGGCATGAGGAACCCAACAGGCTTTGGTGTAGACGGGCGAGGGAAGCCTGTGGGATGCAAGTCTGGTGGCGGATTTACCATCCGAGGTCCATAAAAGACTCCTTTGAGTTTTTTCGGGATGGGTTTGGCCAGCTTGCAGGTATTCCCGGTAATGGTAGTGGTGATAGTTGGCAAGTTCTTTGCTGTTGGCGTTGGGGTAACAACCGAGAGGCTTGCAAACCCCGGCGCTACTGGCCTTGGATGTGGGAAGAGTTGGCAAACGAGAAGGTGTTTTACTTCCGATCTCTTTGACGGGAGACTTTTGGGTCGTCACGGCTATACAGTCCTCGGATGAGACCGAGTAAGGAGATGGGCTTCGGGACAAGGAGTCAGACGGAGAGGAGACGGGAAGGGGCGAGCCTTCGGAAGAGTGCCGGGTGCGTGTAGAGGAAGGGTTAGCGGGAGACTGGGAAGAGAGGGATAGCTGGATAACGGAGGGTCTCTCCAGCTCGGTACCATCTTCCACGGAGCCAGAAGCAGGGATGGTGAGGCTAGCCTGAGCCATACGCTTCTTCTTCTCCAAGGGAGAGATCACCTCAGCCGGGATGGGGGTCTGAAGGAGTGGGATCTCTCTGGGAACCGTGGACGGCTGCTCAGAGTCGGAGGATGGCATCCACGAACTGGGATGGGAACACATGCCTCTCTCACAGTGATGATCTGATCCCAGTTTCTCCTGAGAACGAAAGTGAGATGCGTCAGGATAAGGAGCAGACTGATAGATCGTCACACAGGACGTTTGGAGATACACTAAAAGTCGCTGTTTGGATTTAAATAGGCAAATGCTTAGGAGTCATTATTGCAGTAATTATTATGTTTCTGGCATGTTATATGTGTGGCAACAGCTCATTGATGGAGTGTGTAGCTTTTCATTTCTTAAACAGCCATGTATGAAGACTCATCATGTTCATATTCCAGGAGGAAAATGTCAAGATTCATCCGGCTCAGATTGAGAAAGAATGGTTGTGAGGAGCTTGAAGAATCATTGTCTCCTCTGAGTCCAGAGCTTAAATTCATTGAAAGTGTTTGGGATGTGCTGGAGGAGACTTTACAGAGTTACAGACTCTTGCTTTGACAATACAAGATCTTGACCAAAAACTGATGCACCTCTTGATGGAAATAAATGTTGTGATGTTATATCCATCAAGAGGTGCATACATTTTTGGTTGTTATCCTGGAATATGAACATGATGAGTCTTCCTACATATTCCTACAGATATTTAAGAAATGAAAAGCTACACACTCCATCAATGAGCTGTTGCCAAACATATAACATCCAAGAAACATAATAATAACTGCAATAATGATCCAGTCATAGACTCTTTTTTTGTATAACATTTGCCTATTTAAATCCAAACAGCGACTTTATTTTTTTGGCCGGGCAGTGTGTGCATCTCTCAGATTTACTGCATACCGTTGGATTGGATTGTACGTAGGGCTGGGTGATCTATCTATCTATCTATCTATCTATCTATCTATCTATCTATCTATCTATCTATCTATCTATCTATCTATCTATCTATCTATCTATCTATCTATCTATCTATCTATTCATTCTATCTATCATCTGACTATTTCTATCTATCTATCTATCTATCTATCTATCTATCTATCTATCTATCTATCTATCTATCTATCTATCTATCTATCTATCTATCTATCTATCATCTGACTATCTATCTATCTATCTATCTATCTATCTATCTATCTATCTATCTATCTATCATCTGACTATTTCTATCTATCTATCTATCTATCTATCTATCTATCTATCTATCTATCTATCTATCTATCTATCTATCTATCTATCTATCTATCTATCTATCTATCTATCTATCTCTCATCTGACTATTTCTATCTATCTATCTATCTATCTATCTATCTATCTATCTATCTATCTATCATCTGACTATTTCTATCTATCTATCTATCTATCTATCTATCTATCATCTGACTATTTCTATCTATCTATCTATCTATCTATCATCTGACTATTTCTATCTATCTATCTATCTATCTATCTATCTATCTATCTATCTATCTATCTATCTATCTATCTATCTATCTATCTATCTATCTATCTATCTATCTATCTATCTATCATCTGACTATTTCTATCTATCTATCTATCTATCATCTGACTATTTCTATCTATCTATCTATCTATCTATCTATCTATCTATCTATCTATCTATCTATCTATCTATCTATCTATCTATCTATCTATCTATCTATCCATCCATCCATCCATCAAACTTTAAACTACTTTAAACAAACAAACTCTCTGGTCCGGCTTTCTCAAGTCAACTTCTCGACAAACTTTTTTATCTAAGTTTCCTAAAGACTTGTTTTGTGATCCCTCCTTGTCTCAAGACTAGTAAAGTAGCATGAACATCCTTAGATTAATTCCTACTAATTGGTTCAGACAGTCCACTTCAATGAATCAATTCAACAATCTGTTTGCGTCATCACATAGTTCTCACTAGTTCTCGTTTGACAAAGAGTTCCTTTGATCGAAGTGCATTTCTTGCCGCTCACCTCGCACTCTTCTCTCTCCATCTTCCTCTTCTTCTTGCTCTCTGGCTTACTTCCCCTGTTCTCAGGGCTCCTCTTGTACTGTTTGCGAGGTTTGGAGGGTGGCAGTGGTTTGTCCTCCTCCCCTTTCAGTTGCCTCTCAAAGGGCAACACCAATCTGCACAAAGAAAGAGATTGTGAGTCAGAGTCTCCCTTGTAAGAGTTTTCATTGCAACTTCTCGTTCTGCACTGTAGTCAAGTCACCTTCATTTATACAGCGCTTTTAACAATATAGATTGTTTCAAAGCAGCTTTACAGCGATAATAGGAAATTAAAGTAACAGAGATTGTTTTGGCTTTACAATCTCAAACTTTGAATAAAGTTATTGTCCAGCTAAAGTTAGCTTTGATTGATTCACTTCCGTTGCAAAGATCATTAGTTATGACCAACACACCTCAAATCATTAGGTTTGTTTGAGATTGCAAGTGTGTTTACCTCTCGTAGTGTCTGCGTGTGCATGTGGCGGCACTAGTACTGCCTGGACTCCCCCCCAGCTCGTCGTACACATTCTTCCATAGCCTCCGCGCTGTAACCTGTGAGCAAACACAGCGTTGTTATTATACACCCTCAGCAGCAAAGAGAACTGAACTGCCTAATCTTTAGTGATACTTCTTTCACATGGATTCAACTACAAGACAGATGCTAACGACAAGGCCACACCACACATCACATAATAAAAGTGATTTCGACGTTCTTTCAAGGGATGCACGATATATCGGCCACTATATCGGTATCGGCCGATATATGTTCATTTTTAATGTTTTCGTTATATGCCCAATAGGAATATATCTTAAAGCTGATAAATAATGGATTTTTTCCTTCAGCTGAGACACTTCAGATGTGCACTGTTCACCATGATGGATTTGAATCGCCTGATTTATGATTGAAATCACTTAACAACAGTTCAATGCAACATTTGACGTCTGTCATATATGCTACATAAAGTTATAATGAGAACGTTATAATTGTGTGTTTGGGACATGGCTTTTAATGGTGAGACTTTTGTTTTTCTCAACATGTATATAAAAATTTGGATTTAGATTTACTGGCCGATATATCGGCTTTCAAATATAAAGAATTATCGGTTTTACCAAAATGTTCATATCGGTGCATCCCTAGTTCTTTCTACTGGTGCGTTCACATTTACTTTGTACAATGAAATTCTGCAGGCAAATTCTCGATGGGAATTTGGTAAACCCGACCCGTTATCAGACAGCAGCACTAATTTTATTTCGTACCCGACCCGTTCGACATTAAGACCGCGTCTCCATTAATGAAAAAAACATATAGCCAAATATGAGGCTTTCCGGTCAAAATTTCAGGGACATTTCATTTTATTTTCTAGCATTTTGTTTGACAGTTTGTGCACTGCATGCATTGCACTATCAGTCTGATCAGCTCTTGTCATAGTGGAACTTCATGATTAGTCACTGCTTAGTTTCAGAGGTTGCCTCATATCTGTCTAAGTACATACCCCAAATTTATTTTCACAGGCTGATAAAGGTTTCAGCTTTACAATGCGAATACCACTCATACTGCCTGACACATTGCTAAATCAGTTAATGACCAAGGTACTTTTTATTGGCAGGTGTCAGTCCTCTGAAGTGTCTGTTTAGAGGCAGCAAACACATTCATTTTTAGATGTGTTACTGGAATAAAGTTTGTCTGATGCAATAATGGCTCTCTTTTCTTTGTTGCATGACTCTTACAAGGTCAAACTTTCCACTCCCAGACCCCATTCACACAAAGAAAACAAGACCCCCTTTGACCAAGGCTAAAATTATATATACAGATAGACATCGGTTTTACTGACCACACGCACACTTATTAAAATACAAACACTTTAGCACCTTAGAGAGAGTGGAAACTTAAGAGTGAGAACAAAGCTTTGTAGAAGCAGGTTTGGACAGAAAGAGCAAGTGGCGGATGGACCCCTATTCTCATTGTGGTCATAACGGTCACTTGCTGTATGTATGGTGTGACCTAAAGCCATCATAGTTTCCACTGTGCAAGAGCAAGAGGCGAATGCATGACCTGCTTCTCAACTTCCTCGTGAGCTGCGGAAGCCTTGGGCAGTTGGCACACTTGCACAATATATCGACAAGATAATGCTATCAGTGGCATGAATGAGAGATGGGGGAGATAGACCAGCAACAGGTTGTGAAAGGTTTGTTTGCTTGAGGACACCTACCGCATCATATCCTCCAAGAGTCTCCACAGCTTTGTAGATTTTCCACAGGTTGACTGGAAAAAAAGAAAAGTGGTGATATGTAGATTCACTTCCCACAAAATGCAAAAATGCACACGTCATTTTAGTGTTTCAACAAAAGTTCAGTAAAAGGAGGCGCTTTTTATTATCTATTAATTTTATATTAGGTATGGAAACATGTTACTAAATTCTGGAACACTGCTAAATACAGTTTAGATTTTCTTTAAAAAAAAAAAGTATATTTCATATATAGTAATTAAAACAACGCTAGAAGGATTGCAAATTTAGCCTAAATGCAGTCTCACTCAGGTCTGGCTTGCTAGTTTTCTACCAAATTAATAAACAAATATTTTTTACAATAAAATTGTTACATGTTTGCGCTTGACAAATGCAGTCAACAGAAACATTTTTGTAAAAATTCAGAGGTTACACTTTATTTTAAGGTGATGTAGTTACTCACATATATTAATTAACCACATGTACTTACTATAGAGTTATGGTTAGGGTTTGGTTAAGGAATAGTTGCTTGTAATTATGCATAATTTGCTGTTATTACTTTAGTAAGTACATGTAGTAACGTGTCACGTTAAAATAAAGTGTTAACAATCCCGAAAATGGACTGAGATTTCATGCAAGTAAGTTTTGACTAATGATTTCAATAGCTGGATACAGTTGAGAAGATCTTATAGAATTTTTATATTTTAGATAATTTATCAAGCCGTTTTTACAACAAAAATCATGAAGTTTGTGTCTTTAATGCTTATAATTGTCCTGGCACACCGTATTCGTGGAAAGTGACAGATACAGTGTTTTTTATATTAGTGGTTCTCAGCTCGTGCTATATGTTAATAATAAAATGCAATTAGTTATATAGTTTTAAACATGGTTTATGATGACAATGTGTTTTGTGAGGTGAATTATGGCTGCTGAAAGCATCAACCCATTTAGAAAGTAAATTCTCAGCAATTTTGAATATCATTGGGCCAAAGCAGCTCTTCGTAATATATATATATATAAATACATTTACATTTATTCAATTACATTTGCCTGATTTTGAGAGTTGAGGTTTTGGTGTAGAGTTACCACATGATGTTCAATGCCAAAAGCATCTGAAAAGCACTGATTTAAATGATATTATATGAGATGCAACAGTTTTCAGACTCACTCTGTTTAAAGCCAAGATGGGGAATTCTCTCTATCGGCGTGCCTCTTTCCTTCATAAAACAGTACAGATTGGTCACAAATGTCCTCTCTTCACTCTCAGATTGGTCGGTTCTGGAAGCCTCATCGCTGCTATTGGTGGATGCCAAGTTCTCCATCTCCATGCTGGTCTAGTGGGAAAATGGTGCATGGTTAAAAGACAGAAAATCACGAAAGTTGTCCAAAGAAATGCAACAAATATCTGGGTGCTTTTGCTTAAAGAATATTTTAGGAATACAAGGCTTATTCTCGAACATTAGCTATGTTTTCATCCAGAGAACTCATGAACAAAATTGGAATATCGCATCATAAAACGAGTGGAAAAGCTCAAAATCGGCACTTCCTGATAAACTGGCGCCAATTATGACCCAAAAAAAATAGTAGGAAAAGCCAATGTGGGTTTTTTCCTATGTATTTCCTATTTTTCGTATTTCGCTGGTTACTCCAGGTATAGCGTCCAAACAGGCAAAGTCACATTTAATTTATCATTCACACATAATTTGTTCAGTAAATGTGATCCCATCCTAGTTTATGCGCATGTTTTGTCATCAGATCAGCACATTTGTTTAATTTATGCGCATCTTGGCGTTTCCATCCAGCGTTTTTTATGCGATATCCCAAAATGGTGGAAGAAAACATAAGCTACGGTGATTTTTTCATGACAATTACTATACATTATTAATTATATACTCTGTATTTTACTGTATTTTTATTTATTTATGCATTTTAATTATTACTTATATTCAAATGGTAAACAATGTAAATGATGGTAGTATTGCTTGTTTAATGATTTAAATAAAAAACTATTTGTTTTCAAGTAATAAGAATCACCATTAATAATAATAATAATAAAATGACAAAAAAAGGTAAAACTTCCAGACACATCCTGGTAGTGAAAAATTGAGAGAAAATTAAATGGTCACAATGCAAAAAAATAGGCGTTTTTTTAAGGTGAAATGTGATAAATGTGCATAAATTTGACAATTTTTCTATTTCACATAATTGTCCATTTCTGTCTAGTTCAGGAGTTCCCAACATAAGAGTTCGATTGTCAATAAATATACAGTATGCATGTGCACTGTACACGATATAGGCAAGATATGAATATATGTGGGAGAGTTTGTGTCATTTACAGGAAGCGGCGTAATTGTGCTTCGAATAACCTTCAAATTTCACTTTCACACAAATAGCATGATAAACCTTCTGTCTGATTCATTTTCTGAAAGCCTCATGCAAAATTGCAGGTGATATAGGTGTTCATGCAACTCCAGTCATATTCAGAGTGTGAGACTGAAAACACAACAGCTTTGGCTTTCACCACCACTTTCAATAAGTAACCAGACATCCTGTTTGAAGGGAAACCGAACCACTGGTGGGGTTTTCACAAATGAGAGATGCACTAGTGCTGTTCTCCACGCTATGATCAAGACTCGTGTGCTGCAAACATGAGAAACCTTGCAATTACTGCAAGAGAGAGAGGGCGGGAGTTAGTGATTCTGCTGAAAATCACAATGAATGTATCTACAGTCAAACAAATATTTGTTCAGACACCTTCAACATTTCTCACATTATCACAGTTTATTCGCTATAGTTTAGAAAATGGTAATAAAATATGAGAAGAAGAACTCCCAGTTGATATTTCACTGGTTTTGTCCGTCCTTCTGTTAGACTGTCTCGCAAATAAATTATGTTGAATATCTGTCAGCTGTTAAATTTAACTACACAATTAGATAGTACCAGTTTAGCTCAACCAATCACCAAGCAATGCTTCATGTTGTTCAATCTGTGGTGTAAAAAGGTTGCATTAGCAATTAAAGAAAAAACACTTCAGCAAAACATGATCAGGTCTGAATATTTTTACTGGTATTCACTCTATGAAGAGTTAATGGGTATAATATGTCACAGTTTACTTTATTTTGCTATCCTCACTTACATAAATTAACTATAGTGTCCTACAAAAAAATATATATATATATATATATCTGAATGATTTTTGAATTGACTGTATATTATACTAAAAAAGTGAAGTGAGATTATCAGATAGATATGTTCCTCAGTTCGCACTTATCTATACAATTTAATCAAAAGACCTTGTGCAATTCGCTTGTACTGTACTTCAAATCTTACAAATATATTTAAAAGAAACTGTACATCCAGATAATATAATATTGCTGAAATAAAAAGCCCTCGCTTTCATGACACTTTTAAATAATGTCAAACTAAAAAGTACTTTTTAAATTATTATGTTTATTAAACTTTTGACATGCTAAAGAACTATTTTGATGTGTTGACTAACATACGAAAGCACTTTTGATTTGTTATAAATCTGATATTTCATTTAAAGTTAATATATTTTAAATGTACTAAATT
Source organism: Rhinichthys klamathensis goyatoka (assembly GCF_029890125.1). NCBI lineage: Eukaryota > Metazoa > Chordata > Actinopteri > Cypriniformes > Leuciscidae > Rhinichthys > Rhinichthys klamathensis. The sequence goes on from NW_026606587.1 coordinate 13,845,202, forward strand.
GAAAAGTCATCATTACAAGTGTGTAATTACAAACATAATTAAATACATGACACAAGTTTCAATAGAAATGACATTAAAGTTAATTTTTACACATGAGCATACTGATTTAAAATTATATTATTTCCATATTAAGAACTATTTGTATAAGTATGTAAAAAAGTGTACTTCTTTTTTTTTTTTTTTTTTGCCGAAAGCAAGGCTAATATAGACAAAAACACAAGTTTTCATGAAATGCCTATGGTTTCAGACACCACTACAAATAGCTGTCCCCTCAAATAATGTCCTATTTAAGAGTATACTGGGGGTAAATTGGGCCACAGCCCTTGAAACACAGCACGATTTAGGGCATCATCCATGTCTGTAATATAAGGTGACCAGATTTCTGAAATTGAAACCTCACTTATTGTCTATGAACTAACAAACGGATGCAAAATATTTTTTTAACTTATCAAATGTTAATTTGCTATGCGTGTGTCATTTATTTTTTAACCCTAACCCTATACCCGATAAACACTTCATTCTCACTATTAAATCATCTTTAAGTAGTTTATTTTCACCTTTTGAATATTTTCTTAATTTTTATTAATAATAAAGGCCTCTCCAAGCTGATATGCGGAGAAGAATAAGTTCAGAAATAGGCGGGTTCGAACTACGCCCACTTTTTACATTTTTATATATTTTTTTACAGTCTATGGTTAGGACACGATGTAAGAGCTGTGCGTGTAAACCTCACTCCCCTGATCTCAAGAGGCGCACTAGCGATTGATGCTATAGCGGCTGCGGTCTTTAACGTCCTTGTTAGCGTCGGTTCATATCATAGACATAGAGGTTCGAATCCCGCTCAGAGCGTGTCAAGTAGGAGCGATTACACATACAAACAGTATTACTTTAACATGAATAGCTAGTATGTGACTACCTTGAATCCTCTTTTGCTACATGATGATAATAATGCTCTGCTGTTCTGCACGTAAAGCTCTTCACAATTAATGTAGCGGCGCGAAGTAATCAGTATTCCCCGCAGCGCCCTCTGTTGGTGAAAATAACCACTACATCACGGCTCTGGTAATGTTGCCTGGGCTTTTTCGCAGTGTATTTGTGGCACCTCAACACCTTATAGATGTTCTTGCATAACCAGAAAGGAACAAGCCCTGGTGAAACAGGGAAGTAAGTGAATGTTATCTACAGAAAAACAGCACATTCACCCTGAGTGGCAAAGTGATAAGCTGATCACGCCAAAGTGGAAGTGCTAAAGCTAACGCCCAGAAACACAAGACAATGACCCAGAGTGAGGGCAGGCCGCAAGTGAGAAATGAAAGAGTGAAGGCATGCAGAAATGAACGCCAGCCGTCAAGTATCGCCCACTCAGAAACAACACACGTGACTTATAGCTTCCTGGTAAACTCCAGAAAATCAGTTCATGTAAGCTAATGGTTTAAGAAATTGCATAGCTGGTATATATACATTGTGGCTTGATGCATGTCAGACCAACTGGCTGTTAAAGGAGCCATAGGATGCAAAACAGGGGGTGAATTTCATTTTTTGTAAACTGTCCAATTATTAAAGAGTCCATTTACAAGTCAAGTCATCTTCATTTATATAGCGCTTTTAACAATGTAGATTCTCATTTCATGGAGAAGTCTTAAAGATGGAGAAAATGGTCATTATACTAAACTTCGATCCTTGACTAATCTTATACATTTAGATTTTGGTTGCACTTTATTTTGATAGTCCACTTTAGACATTCTACTAGCTATAAGTAACTTTGGGTTACACTTTATTTTAAGGTGTCACTGTTACAGTGTTACGGAAGCGTATTGCATTCACTTGAGGAAAAAAATCTACTTTTCTGAATTAACGAGTTAATATCTCAGAATTGCGAGATACTTTTTTCATGGAAAAAAGTTTTTGCTCTGTTTTTCTGAATAAATGACTTAATTATGAGTAACTCATTGATTCATAAAAACAGAGTGAAAAAAATGTTTTTCAAGAAAAAATTCTCTCGTAATTCTGAGATATTAACTCGTTAATTAAAAAAAACAGAGCAAAAACTTTTTTTTCATTAAAAAATTTCTCGTAATTCTGAGATATTAACTCGTTAATTCAGAAAAACAGAGCAAAAACTTTTTTTCATGAAAAAATATCTCGTAATTCTGAGATATTAACTCGTTATTTCAGAAAAACAGAGCAAAAACTTTTTTTCATGAAAAAATATCTCGTAATTCTGAGATATTAACTCGTTAATTCAGAAAAACAGAGCAAAAACTTTTTTTTCATGAAAAAATATCTCGTAATTCTGAGATATTAACTCGTTATTTCAGAAAAACAGAGCAAAAACTTTTTTTCATGAAAAAATATCTCGTAATTCTGAGATATTAACTCGTTAATTCAGAAAAACAGAGCAAAAACTTTTTTTCATGAAAAAATATCTCGTAATTCTGAGATATTAACTCGTTAATTCAGAAAAACAGAGCAAAAACTTTTTTTTCATGAAAAATTAACTCATAATTCTGAGATATTAACTCGTTAATTCAGAAAAACAGAGTAGATTTTTTTTTCCTCAAGTGAATGCAATACGCTTCCGTACAGTGTAGTTATAATATACATATACAGTGCTGAGTAATATTAAGTAACTACATGTACTCACTATAGGGTTGGAATACGATTAGGATTTGGTTGCATGTAATTATGAATAATTTAGTGCATGATTCTTACTATGGTAAGTACATGTAACGATATTTAGCAAGGACACTGTCAAATAAAGTGTTACCTAACTTTGCAACTACATGTCGATTAGCAGTTATTAGAGTATTAGTAGAATAAGTTGAAAAGTTAGAATATCTAAAGTGGACTATTAAAATAAAAATGTGTATAATATGAGCCCTTTCTCTTTGCTAAGCTGGTTTGCTGGTCTTAGTTTTGGGCACAGATCATCTAAAACCAGCTAAACCTTTTGTGTTGGTGGAAACATGTTTTGGAAACATTTGGTTGCATTTGGTTAAATCACAATCACACACCGAAAACCATTCATAACAGCTTGAGAAGAGAAATTCCCCAGTGCATTGCGCACAGAAAGCTTTGGATTTCCACTTGATGACTTTGGTGGTTGAACCGTGCCGTTTGCTGCCGAAGTAATGTTCAGTCAGTGAGTTTCACACTGAATAGAGTTCCTCAGAGAGGGTAACTTCTTCCCAGAACAAGGCCTCTACAATGACTAATATTGAGCATATAGCGCTTTATTCTAACCTCTGACTAATATAGAAGACAAGAAGGCCCCTTTTCAGTGTACCGAAATGAGTAAACATTGAGGCCCAAGGGTAAATCTCTCTCCTGTAAAGGGAATAATATCATACATGTGTATGTAGGCCCAAAAGCTGGGGCAATCTAAAACGAGTCTGATTCATTCTTTCCCTCGCTTCAGCCATGAATACAACAGAGAAAACACACTGACACATGCTTTTTGCTACGGGTACAACTGAGCACCGGTCTGTCCTGATTTGAGTCATCTTCACTGAAATTTCATATAGAGATTTATCTGATTGCCATCTACCCAAACACTTCCTGTTATATTGACAACACTGATAATAACCAGCTTCGAGGAATAGCGTTGAGAAACGTTCTTGGAATAAATGTTTAAATATCTTTTAATCAGGAGAAATATGTTAATGAGTTTTGCCAAAAAACGGTCTATTAAAAATAATACATTTTGTGCAAATAGCAATAAAAGTATCTTCTTTGCACTAAGTGTAAATAGTTAGTAGTATATTATACAAAATATTCAGTGTATTTGATTATTTTTATGTTTCCTACTTGTCCCTACATCCCTAAAGCCTATACCTATTAAACCTAATCAAATACACCTATACCCAATACACACTTCATTCCCACTATTAAATCATCTTTAGGTACTTTATTTTCACATTTTGAATATTTTCTTCATTTTTATTCATAATAAAGGCCTCTCCGAGCTGATATGCGGAGAACTTTTTTTGTTTTCCTCTGTATAATTATGTCTTTTATTATTGTAAGGTGTCCTTGAGTGTCTTGAAAGGCGCCCACAAATAAAATGAATTATTATTATTATTATTTATTAAGAAAAAGTTCAGAAAAAGGCGGGTTTGAACTCCGCCCACTTTGGGATCAAAAATGCTCTTTAAAAATGAATTGGGTTCAGAAACCTATGGGCATTTTTTCTCTTTTATCTGTTACAAAGTCATTTTTAACCACAAATGTAATAAAAGAGCCGAGGTAATGCTTGAATGCACATCAACATGTCATTAAACTATTGAGGGCACTTGATATGCAACAAAAACATGAGATCACTAGTTCAATTTAATACAGTCATATCAAGACCACAATAGGGAAGAGCTCTTAGACGCTACCTTAAAGTTTCAAACAGGAAGGTTTTGTGTGTGTGTGTGTGTGTCCCCGTCCCTCTCGAACTGTGGCTAAAAGTAGCACAGACCCTGCTGTGAGAGACTCGCAGCTCTTAAATTTCCACCATTCAAATTTCGGAAAAGTGCGTGGGTAAAGTCTGCAGCGGACGTGTCAATAACACTCTCAAAATGAGAGCTTCTACATGTTGAAGAAGAAGAAGAAGACGCAGTGGCATGGCCAGCGCTCGCCACCAAAACCACACGGCTTTCAACTTCTGACGCCACCCTGGAAATATGATGCATCTTTGCACTAGCATACAAACGCTGTTTTCAATTACCAGAAGTGTGAGAGAGAGAGAGAGAGAGAAAAAAAACATCTGCCATTGTTTATATGCCTATCTGTGTGTGTAGCATAAAAGAAATGACTATACACATGCCACATTTTACTCACTTATTCACTTGTTATTCGTATGTACTGGAGAAATGAAGAAGCGAAAACTGTTACCGAAATAACTAAAAAAAGGGGAGCAAAGACTTGTTGAGTAAATACATGTCAATATACTGGGACACTGTGTTCTCACACAACAGATAAAAAAAAAAAAAAAGTATTTTCTTGCTAAATAAAAGTCAAATTGTCAATCATGTCAGATGTCATGTGACTAACTACTGTTCCTGACATCAGCATTCTCCGTAACCGAAATATTGCAATAATACCAGAAATCAATTTGGCAACAGTCATTAGATCGAAAGGGGAAGTGAGATGTTATTTTTACAAGCAAATTTGCACTTTTCAGCAACATCAGAAGGATCAGTTATGTGAAATTTACATAAACTACCATGCGAATTCATGTTTACAGTTTTGGGAGATAATACGTTCTCACGCCTTGAAGGGATAGTAAGCATTATATCATCGTTTACTCAAAACCATATGCTTTTAGTCGTTTAGTGGAACAACAAAAAGCGGAAATTTGGAGAACTGTTACGCAGCCTTTGCCACAGAACCACAATAAAAATAGTGCATTGGACTGAAGTCATATGATAGTCTCTGCTAAACCACCAAATGTTCTCAGAAATGAGTCTAAAGGCTTTGAGTGAAGCATGAGTGGATTACCTGGTTTGGTGAATTGAGCTCCTGCTGTGTGTCTTCACAGTCTTCACGCTCTGCTTCTCCAGATTCGACCTCTCCTCGAGGGTCCAGCACTGAAACACAGTTACACACACACGTCAACGATGCCAATCTACACTGGGAATGAAATGTTTTAGTGGGGTTTTCAGTGTTGATGCAGATATCGAGAAAGCAAGCAAGCCAACTGATCAGCTTTATAAAGGTGTTATATATATATATATATATATATAGCAAATAAATGAATATGATTGACTTTAAAAACAAGTATAGAGTCACTTTAAGATTACTCAAAAATGGATAGTTTTAACTCAACATGATCATCGTTAACCGAAACCTGTATCACTTTCTTTCTTCCGCGGGACAGGAAAGAAAAAAAAAAGTCCATACAATGAAAGTACATGTTGACTGACATTGTATAGGCAAAAACTGCTGAAACACTGTTCTAACAGTGTTATTTCTTGTTTATATACTTTTATAGTATTTATTCATGTTTTGAATTAACTTTTATTTTTAAATTTTCAGTTTTCATTTTAGTTTAAGTTTTTAGTAATTTTGTTATGTGCTTTTGTCACTTTTAAAGTTTTTTTAAGTACCTTTATTATATATATATATATATATATATATATATATATATATATATATATATATATTCTAATATTTATATTTGTATCATTTTTATATATTTATAGCTTCAAATAATTTTCATTTCAGTTTTAATTTGAGTAATAACTTATTTATTTCAGGTAGCCGCCAAGATAACATTTATAATTTTATAGTTTTCTAGGTTTTTTGTTTATAATATTCTTTGTAACATTTTTTTATATATGTATATTTAGAGCTTAAATTCATTTTTATTTCATTTTATTTTATACTTCAACATATTTCAGTTAGCTGCCTAATGTAACATTTATAAATTTCTAGTTTTAAGGGTATGTTATATTTATACTTTGTCACATTTTTATAATTCTATATAGCTAGGGTTAGGGTTAGGTTACATTTTTATTTCAGTTTTAGTTTAAGTAATTTTAGCACTTCCACTGAATTATTTCAGTTACTTGCCAATAACATTTATAATTTTCCCCCAAACATTTTTTTGAAATATTTACATTTATATATAGCTTGAAATCTGTATTTCAGTTTTAGTAATTAAACTTATTTATTTCAATTAGCAGCCAAGGCAACATTTCTAATTTTCTTTCAAGTTTTTCATCCAATATTTATATTTGATTTCAGCTTTATTTCAATTAGAGAACACGATTTTGAATAGTTTTATTTAACAACACTATCTTCAAAATAACATTTATAATTTCATAGTTTTCTAGGTTTTTTGTTTATAATTTTCTTTGTAACATTTTCTTAATATATTTTTTATAGCTTAAATTCATTTTTATTTCATTTTATTTTATACTTCAACATTTTTCAGTTAGCTGCCAATGTAAGATTTATAATTTTCTAGTTTTAAGGGTATGTTATATTTATATTTTGTCACATTTTTATATTTCTATATAGCTAGGGTTAGGGTTACGTTACATTTTTATTTCAGTTTTAGTTTAAGTAATTTTAGTACTTCCACTGAATTATTTCAGTTACTTGCCAATAACATTTCTAATTTTCCAATTAAATTTTTTTTTTCATCTAATATTTATATATTTTTGAAATATTTACATTTATATATAGCTTGAAATCTGTATTTCAGTTTTAGTAATTAAACAAATTTATTTCAATTAGCTGCCAAGGCAACATTTCTAATTTTCTTTCAAGTTTTTCATCCAATATATTTTATTTCAGCTTTATTTCAATTAGAGAAAACGATTTTGAATAGTTTTATTTAACAACAACAACAACAACACTATCTTCAAAATACCTTCTTTTGCACACAGAAGAGGTTTGAAATGACATGATTGTGAGCAAATGATGCCAGACTTGAACTAACACTTTAACAACATCAAGACCTCCTCAATCCTGGGAATCCCAATGACCTCAAACATCAAAACAAGCAGCGAATGCATCATAAACTCTCTCTCCACAGCACGTCTGCTCTATAAAATGCAGTTTTGCGTTAGAAGCGTTGAATTAAATAGACGTGAGAGAGAGAAACATTCTAATATGAAACCACATGATTACAACACTACTTCCTGTCTGTATGCATAAACCACAGCTGTGATACTTGCTCGAATATTAAAAAAAAACTTTGTGTGCTGTCTAACAAAACCGACACGAATCCTCCTCAGATTATAATAAAACTTAAAAGCAATATCTCGCATACGTTCACCGAATCAATCATGTGTTGTTTATTACATACGGCCTTTTTTTACATGCTTATCATCCAATGTCAGGTCAAATGTCCCACGAGCGAGCATATCAAGCCATCGCTGCTCAACAACGTAACCATCAGGCACCTGACAGCATCTTATTGACAAAACCACTGAATTATATGTTGGCTCTGGGCAGCTTCTCCACTTCCCTTTTCTCAGAGCCTCCTCACCACTCTTCACACTCGTATATCTGTGTGTCTGAAACATCCAGAGACGCTTCAGACGCTTCCGGTGCCAGGGCACTGAACAGCCTTCTGTTATTCCACTTCCCCTTCTGAGCCACAGCGCAGAAACACTGTGACAAGTTCGACTGATATTATCACTGGTGCGATAGCAACTTCTGCATTGTTTTCTGGAAGGATGATGCCGATGGGACCTCGATTTCAGCATTTAACAGGCCGATATTACACGCAAACTGCGGCTTTTCTTCTGACCGTGAATCTGTCACATCCCGGATTGGCGATTGCAATCTTTCTCGTCTCGAAAAACAACATCACAATGTGATAACCCTGTGATATCATCACAAAGGAGTTGGACGCTGAATAGTTATCATCAATGTCTGTGATGTGTGTGTGTGTGTGTTGTGCCATTAGGCTTATCTAGCTCACTTTCATCAGTTTGCAGTCAGTGTATCAGATGAGGGGTTTTACGCTTCAACAGCAATGTGTTGCTATTTCTCTAAACCACTTCCTCAAAGAGCAAAACTTGTTATGGTTACTCATATATACGCCTTATTACTGTCACTCAAATTACTAAAATGACAGAAATAGCTATGGCAAGCCACTTACCACTCAAAAAAAAAAAACTAGTGTCAATTTAACTTTTATTTTGAAATAATTCAGTAGTATCTTTTTCAGTTTCACTAGTTAACCATTCATTAGGCTAATACACTGTTAAAAAATAAAATAAAGATTATCAGAGTATGTTTTACAAGAAAACATTCAGTAGTGACTAGCATCTTTTTCAGTTTCACTAGTGTAAATACTATTTCAATTGTTTTCTACTTGAAAAATGGAATTAATTCATTATTTTACTCGCTGTTTAGTCATAATTGTTTGTGAAATTTACTACACTGTAAAAAATGTAAAGTTATGACACTGTATTTTTTTACATTGCTTTATCTCTTGCAATTTTCAACTTGTTTTTATAAATTATACAAGAGTCGACTCATTTTTAAAGTCAGTTTAATGTAATTTAAGTTGAAATGACTTAAACACCCAATTTGATTGTACTTAAAAAAAGGAAGCAATTTTTATGTTGATCAAAACTTTGTCAAATCAACTTTGTCAACAAGATAATTAATTTGGTTCAGATAACATAATATTTTAAGTTTCTGTTGATTAAACCAATCTCCTTTGTATTAACTCAAAATTTTAAGGCAACCAGGTTGCTTATACTTTAAGTTAAACCAACAATTATTTATTTTTACAGTGTAGAAATTTCTGGGTGAAAATTCTTTATACACTCAATTATTTTCATTGTATAATCTCGCAGTTTTTCTACTAAGATGTTTAATTTAACTAGCCCATATAGCCATTAGGACTAGTCTAAACAAAAAAAACAATAATAATAGTGAGATCAACAACAAAAAACTAACTAGAGTACTAGTGTCTCAGAAATGGTAAATTTTGAAACTAAAACATATATTAGTCACTATTATATCACTTATATGTGCAATGTAAAAAAGTGCTATAAAAATGGCCTAGGTAAATATTAGTTCGTTTTAAGCCATGTCAATAGACATATAGTTATGATAATTCCCAAATCATTTCAAATGTTAAAATGTATTGCCATGTATAAATAAGCAATGATCCCTTCTGCACAGTGTAGATAATATCTTAAATCTATGAATTAGGCATTAAATCTAAAACCTTCTAAAACTGGGATCTGATTTGTTTTAAGGAAAACTGTCACAGTCTAGAAAACCAGTTCACAGACATTCTCACTCTTGTTAAAAACTCATTTAAAAGCATTAAAATGTACCGTAATCATGTTAATATTACACATTAAGTGCATTGAAAGTAATATAACTGCTTACCCATTTTCGAGAAGTGCGTCGTCCACAGACTGTGAGTTCAGGAGCGTGTATTGACGTCTATCTGTCCTTGTTTAACAGTAATTGACAGCTCAGTGTTGAGCACGCGCTTCCACATCAGTGTCACTCGCGAGCTCGCCTCTCATTGGACACTCAGTCACTTCCTCACTCGAGCGCAACAGGAACTCTGGGACTCTGAGTTTTGTTGCACGACTTTTTTTGTTTGTTTAGTTTTTATTTAAATACCACTTCGCTTGAATATTGCAATATGGAACAACACGAGGGTGAGTAATTACTGACAGAATTGTCATTTTGGGGTGAACTATCCATAGCTTACTATACAGTTTTACAAATAAAGCTATATTCAACTCGAAAGTAAATATACATATAGCCTAATGTAGGTATTTTAATTTTTTTAATACATTTTGGAATTGTTATTTTGTAAATAAATTAATAAATCCAATCAAATTTCCTAACGTCTCCCCAATCTGCGTAATCGTCACGTGATCTGGATTTTGGCGCCGCTGATAAACAGATTCAAGAGATGTTTTAAAGCACTAGCAGAGGGTGAGTAATTTTCAATCCATTATTTGCTTAAGAAAAGCCTACTTTAAAATATCGTGTTTGTAATGCATTTTCAACGTGTTCATAGCTAAATTTAGCGCGGCAAAACAGACAGTCATTACAAGTAATAATCCTCACAAAACTTCACGTATTGTGTCATGTGACAGCACGAAGTGTGAATAAGTAGGTTTACTATAGGAAAGCTAAAATATGATTAAAATGGTGACTAACGTTAACCAAAGCGACAGTTTCGACCCCCCCCTTAATTTCAGTTGACGTGGTGGTTCGTTATTTCAGTTGAGCCATGATTTTTTTTTGTCAAAATATTATTAAATAAAATAAATGCCAAAATGATCTAGTGATGCATTTATATACACTATTGAAGAAAGTGGATTACATATAACGTTTAATAAATGAGAAATCTGAAAAAGCTTTGTTTCTAAATGTCCGTACAGGGCCAATAGCTTTATAAACCTGTCATCAGACATATACTGGAAACGCACGAGAAAGGGGTTTTCACCCTGACACTGGTGAAAGTACTGATCTCAGTTTTTCCCCTTTGTATTTATTATGAAAATGATAATCAGGACAGTATTGTGCTACCGAAACCTCAGAAACTGTTAAAGGGGACTAAACTGAATTTTAGCATAACAAGAATCATGCACATCTCTGTCCTGCAAAACAATTATTAAAATAATTAGATAATTCTGCAAAAAAGTTTTTTATGGTGCATTTGTTTTCAGCATCGAGCCACTTATGTCATTTTTGTCAGAATAGTATTAATCCCATGTTTTTATGAGAACTATTATGACTAGATCTAGAGACCTGAACTATTATTAGTTAAAGTATTAGCTATATATAATATTACCCTAGCATTAAATCTATTTTGAAACGCATAAGATCGGATGTATGCCCTATTACCCAAGTTATTGTAGGAAAAGAATGATCTAAATTCTATTATCAATTAATTGGAAATATACACTGTTCAAATGTTTGGGGTCTATGAGATTTATAAGTCTTTTTTTGTTGTTTAATTATTTGTTTATTTGAAAAGGGACAATGTACACTGATCAACATTCAGAACAAATGTAAGCGTACCCGAGTTAGCCACTGGCTAGTTTTCATCGGCAGTCCCCTTGCCAGATGTTATTCGGCATCCTAAAACTGTTATAATGCAATACAATTATTTATACAATAAACAAAAAGTAAAAAATTAGACCGTGTTAAAATCACAAATGATCGAGTAAACACGATGATTGAAAGAAATTCATATTTTTATTCAGCAAAGACGCAGTAAATTGATCAAAAGTGACAGTAAAGAGATTTACAATGTTACAAAAGGTTTCTATTTCAAATAAATGCTGTTCTTTTAGATATTTATTCTCATCAAAGAATTCTGGGGAAAAAATCTGTCACAGTTTCTTAAAAAATATGAAGCAGCACAACTGTTTTCAACATTGATAATAATGAAAATGTTTCTTGAGCATCAAATCATCATATTAGAGTGATTTCTGAAGGATCATGTGACGCTGAAGACTGGAGTAATTCAGCTTTGATCACAGGAATAAATTACTATATCCACATAGAAAACAGTTCTTTTAAATTGGAATAATATTTCACAATATTACCGTTTTTACTGTATTTTTTGATCAAATACATGCAGCCTTTGTTGAGCATTAAATGCTTCTTTCAAAAACATTAACAAATCTTACCAACCACAAACTTTTGAACAGTGGTGTAAGTTTTTCGTTAACTACAAACTAACATTTAGTCTCAAACTAACTGGTCCATATTGAGTGATATCTTGATTAAGGTTATACATTCAAACCTGTTACCATAGTGTTTTTTCATTTTATTGATTCATTTTATTTTATACATTTTATTTGTTTAATGTTCATACTGGAAAATTACAAAACAAGGTTTTAATTTGTATATAGATAGACGTCCCAGATTTCTGTAAGTTACCAAATACAAAATATAATTTATGTAACTTTTTAAAAAAACATTTCATCAAATGAGGAACAGACATGTTATGCAAGACTTTCTGAATTGCAGATTTTCTGCACTCATAGTGACAGGAATTAATACTATTGAATATGAAATTAAATATGTTTTATGGACATGTGACCATTGTCAAAATAATAATAAAAAATTCAGGAGCATCATGTTTTAAAGGGATAGTTCACTTACTCGTAAATTTAAGTACACATTGATGGCCTAAGACACGAAACGAACAGTATTTATATCGTTTTTACCTCTTGTAACCACAGCCACGTCCAAGTGATCTGAGGGCGCGGGCGCGGGCGCTTCGGTCTGTGCGTTACAAGAGGTAAAAACGATATAAATACTGTTCGTTTTCTCACACAAACCGCTCGTTTCGTGTCGCAGGCCATCAATGTGTACTTACATTTACGAGTCATTAAATCATGTTTAATTTGGACTTCTCTGTGCATGCTCTTTGAGGTGGTGACCATAGACCTGCATTATATGACTGACAGACAAGAACGGTTTGACCTAAAAATATCAAAATTGAAACTACTGCGGAAACAAAGACACCTACATCTTGGATGCCCTTGAGGTAAGCTAAAACATATCAAAAATTAATTTCAAAGTGAACTATCCCTTTAAGGATGACGATATATATACAGAGAATGTGGGTAAATGCCCCGCTAAATGCAAAACATCACCATTACAGCCATTTTGTCCTAAATTGACCATGATTATATAGTGCATACGTTTTTATATTGAGCGTGAACTATAAAAAAGAACGCCGGAAAACCCCATCGTGATTTAAGAGAGAAAAAATATGTCTTTGTTTTGAAGCCGTCAGATGTTATGTACCGGCATGATATCTTCGTGCGCTGATGAACTCGTCTTGCTGTCGAAGTTTCGGATGTCTCGTTTATGGATGGGGCCTCTCTCACCTGCCCGCATAGTTCCTGACATTTAAAGCATATTTAACCTTTAAATGTCACAATAACAGTTTTCAGCCCAGAGCCAATCGCTCTGAGGGAGTTTCTCAGGTGAAATATTAGACAAAACATCCGTCCTCCCTGTTACTGGGAGAGAACGCGTCCGCCTCCGTCCTGAGCGCCATGAACCAGTGTGTATCACGACTTTATTGGGGAGGATGAAATTTCTTATGTTGATATCAGGTGAAATGGAAATTAGGGAGTTTATGACTTGTGTTTTCATATTCGATTTGAGAGGTTCTGGTTTTACTCAGTCTGAGATCACACCAGAGTTTCACAACAGCTCAGGTGCTTCTCGAAGCTGCTGTTCTGGATCCGGTGGACACACACGTTTGACGAACTCGCCATCAAATGCACTGATAAAGGATGCAATTATTTCAGCGTGTGCTGTTGATGATATTCTTATGGTGTAAGAAAATGTTGGCTAGAGAAGACTGCAATGTCAAGCATCACTATTATTGTTGCTTGACATTAACTTTTTTCTCAGAAGTCGCTGTGACTAGTGGTTTTCCAAAGTTACAAGCCACTCAGCATTTTCATTGGCCACAATTTTGACATCGATCCCATGGGGAAAAACTGCAATATAGATATTTTTAATATTATCTCATAATTTGTTAGCAGGAATATTAGGCTGCTGTCACTTTAAGACCTGACGCACGGATCCATTATACTGTTACACATGCGTTTCTTTCTCAACTGTTTATGTTTACTTAAAACTGACGGTGTTTACGTGAATACTCGTCAAGATCTGCATTTTGACATTATTTTGTGTGTAATTGACTGTTTAAGAGCAATAAGCAGCGAAAAAGAACTCAGTTTAGTCCTGAGAAGCGGCTTTATGTGCCGCATTTTGGGTGTGAGCACAACATCTGCGGGAATGAGTAAAATTATACACAATACTCGCAATCCCACGGCGAAACACAAGCTCTGTAACACCAGCAATATTCAGCCGGGCCTGGAGCTTATTAAAGGAGTGAGTGAGGAGAGGCGGGTTTGTGTGTCACTCGCTGCCAGAGAGAGAGAGAGAGAGAGAGAGAGATATATGTTTATATATTACTACTGCTTTGGCAATATTGTGCTATTTTAGAGTCATGCCAATAAAGCTCAATTGAATTGAATTGAATTGAATTGAATTGAATTCAGAGAGAGAGAGAGAGAGTAGTGTGTCTATTCTGCAGAAAATGAGTATTGGACACGTCTCAGATATTTCAGTATCGATATGTATTGAAAAATCGATATTTTTGACAACACTACATTGCACTAAGTTTACTATTTCAGATGCCTTTTTAAAAGACTACAGATTAAATATGTATATATTACAGGGTTTTTCCTGGCTCAAAACTAGGCGGAGGCAGTAAAATCCTGATCATCTATTTTAATAATAAGATCATTTAATTTGTATTTTTCGTAGACCATCATATAGCCTAATGTGTTTCCCACAGCATATTTGTGGGAGGAGCTCGGTACCTCTAGGGGGGTCCCTAAAATTATATATTTTTTTAAAACATTTTAAAGATAAATTAATTAATCTTGTGCACTTTGAGTCACCCGAATCCGCTGTTAAAAATAATCCACCCGCCAACCGCCCGAACCAAAATTACATTTCCTTAATAGCCTAAACAGAGGCTTTACTCCCTTCAAACTTAAATTGTCAATGTTTCATTAGATCACTGTTGGCAAACACTTATCAGAATAATTTTTTATAATAGGGCATTTTTCCCTCTAATTGTATGTATGCTCCATCTTTCATTTAAAATATTCTTAAATTTGATCAATACATTAAATCAGAATAATAAGACACTAGGCTGTTACCAATCAAATGAAATAATTTACATTGAAAAATTACAACTGTATTAAATGCCCTGATATGTGTTTCTTGATTGGTTTTCCCTAAAGAGAATTACGTTGTTGAAAACGAAAGTAAAAGACATTATAATGATTTATCTGTCATCCACCCTCAATTAATTTGAATGTAATGTTTTTATTACTTGGCCTGCCCGACCTTTGGATTATGATCACTATCGGCAAACTATACGGTTTGAGAATGGACACAGAAGCGCTGCGCTGTTACACTACGCGACAGAATTTTCATTTTTGGGTGAACTATCCCTTTAAATATGAAATTTAACCCGACTAAAGTGCCAAGTAGGAGTGACTACGTTACACACGTCACTGCTGAAATACACACTCATTTGGCGGGTGTTAATGTCAAGCTCTGCTTTTACCTAAAAAAATTTCCCTAACTTCTGTCTCTTGAACGATAGCTTATTAATTTGGCTTATTTAGGAAAGTGACCAAACTTATGATCTCCATCTGGTGGGCGATCAAACGGGGGAAGAAGGAAGGATCCGAACCATGTCTAGGGGCCAGTAAACAACCACTCTGAGCACCCTAGCAAATGCATAGCAATGCCTTAGCAACCACATAGATCACAAGCATTGTGGCGTTGGGGAAGCACCATTCACATTTTCTTCAGAAAATGGAAAAATCGAGTTTGGAAATATTTCTCATTCAGCAACCCAGTTTTACAGTAGTCCATCAGATTGACTAATACATTTCCTCATGGTGGAGCTCGGCTTTGTCGAAACATCAAAGTCAGCAAATGAACACACACAAACTTCTCATTACTGTCAAGAGCGACAGTAAGAAGCAATATCACATGCTGACCGGCCTGGGTGCGGCGGGTCACTGAGCGTAACACGATTGCTGACTCGAATCTGAAGCTGGAGGCTAAAGGTTGAGTGGGCAGAGGAGTTACATTAAACGTTTGCATCAGTGACTCACTGAAAAAAATACTGAAGTCAGAGAGTGGAAGAACAGAGATTCAGAGACTGCAGAAATTCCCCGTTTATTCATGTCAGAGAGAGAAATAGTGAGAGATAGAGAGTCAAAAAGAGGGGTAACAACAAAGAATGAGATGTGGAGGGGTGCTGGAGCAGAAAGCAGACGTTAAGAGTTAACAAGAAGTGTGACGGCTTGGTCATTTTGCTCTAAAGCTACAGGGTCTGATCTGACTCATTCTCCAGCAGATGCTGATCTGATTTAAAGCATAATAAAGTTGTTCACCCATAGACAAATGAGAAAAAAGATCAAATATATTGAATAAAATTATGTCTTGTATATAAGATAGGAATTAAGATGAGATATAAAAAAGATATAACTAGCAGTTGCACAAGCGTCATAAAACCATTCAGATGTCATATTTCATCTCAGAATAAAAGATTCAGAAGGGTCATGAAACCCTAAACTAAATTCATGTGTTGAACATCATAGAAGGCTAACTACTATGGTTAACTTTTTAACTAAAGATTAAATCTTTGACTAAATCTTTTTTTCCGCCATTTTCAACTTCCAGGTTTGAATTCGTCTTCGTGTGTCGTTTTCTTGATGACTCATCTGTGTCTCTTAATTATTCATGCAATGTAAGCCTTAATAGTTATTAACCCTTTCATGCATAGAGGTCACTACAGTGGAAAGATATTAAAATGATTGTTTTTTTGCGTATGCACTATGCATGGGTTTAGATGGCATAGTTGCACACGACCCCTACAGTAACCTCTAGTGCATCATCCTATACACTGCCACCCAGTGGCAAGCCTTATGTGGACTTTTTTCTCCAAACCAAGATAGCCGACGGCCAGTCAAAAAGGCCAAGTTGATCGGGAATATCCATCCATTCCTTCTATCCAAAGAAACTTGCAGGTAAAAAAGATGTAACATATAAGGAGTCATATCACTGTTAAATCTTCCAAGTATTGATTTTAGATTGGGAGGAGATTCTGATTAATCATCTGTCCACTAAATTGGACATCATGCATACACTAGCTATATTTCAGCTGCAATTCATGCCATTGCTGTGACTGTTGTTCTTGAAAATACTTTTGGCTGTAAATAAATGTATTTGTGTTATTATAGTATGTAACATTACTTAACTCATAACATCTTTTTTTTATTTAAACACATAATACACGTTACTTGTAATGCGTAACTTTACTAGTAACATCAGAAAAAAGTAATCTAATAACAATGCACATTACTTGTATTTATTTTACTCGTTACATTAAAAAGTAATCTGATTACATAATGCACATTACTTGTATTTACTTTACTCGTTACATTAAAAAGTAATCTGATTACGTAATGCACATTACTTGTATTTACTTTACTCGTTACATTAAAAAGTAATCTGATTACGTAATGCACATTACTTGTATTTATTTTACTTGTTACATTAAAAAGTAATCTGATTACATAATGCACATTACTTGTATTTACTTTACTCGTTACATTAAAAAGTAATCTGATTACGTAATGCACATTACTTGTATTTACTTTACTCGTTACATCAAAAAGTAATCTGATTACGTAATGCACATTACTTGTATTTATTTTACTTGTTACATTAAAAAGTAATCTGATTACATAATGCACATTACTTGTATTTACTTTACTCGTTACATCAAAAAGTAATCTGATTACGTAATGCACATTACTTGTATTTACTTTACTCGTTACATCAAAAAGTAATCTGATTACGTAATGCACATGACTTGTATTTACTTTACTCGTTACATCAAAAAGTAATCTGATTACGTAATGCACATGACTTGTATTTACTTTACTGGTTACATCAAAAAGTAATCTGTTTATGTAATGCACATGACTTGTATTTACTTTACTCGTTACATCAAAAAGAAATCTGATTATGTAATGCACATTTACTTGTAATGCGTTAGATTAACATCAAACCTCCTGACATCAAAATAGTAATCTGACTATTTCAGATGATATTTGAAACAACTAATCGCTGTTTTTTTCACAGTCTGAAAGCATCAATAGATCAGTAGATTACAGTGTGAGCTTCTCTCGCATCTTAACCACGCCCACTGTAGCATTTTTCAAAACTTTGGCGAGAACTGACTGGTGCTGAAACAGGGGGTTTCACGACCCCTTTTAGCGTCATAAAGATTTTTCCATTGTAAAATACACATTTTTGTAGTGCAAAAAAGTTTCATCCTCATAAATGCAACATGAAAATGCTTTATAAATTGAAAAAGTATTTATATATCATGATAGCATTGACGTCTTTATTTTTTGCCAATTAAAAAAAAAATATATATATATATATACTGAGAATCACCATTGAAAAAATGTAAATTAAAAAAAGCCAAAAGTTAAATGCTCAGATGGATTACAGTAATGAGAATGTGTTTAATTATGATGAAAATAATGTCAAAAGTCTTAATGGTCCTAAAATTAGTTTTCCTTAAAACAAAACAAAACTTCTTTTCATATTTTAGGCAAAATGTGAGCAGTTCTGCCAGATTTACTCCGCTATTGCACATGTAATACCGAGAGTGAGCGTTCTAATATTTTAATATTTCACTGTTTGCAACTTCCTAAAGATAAACAGTCAAATCATTCATTAATTTTCGAATGATCTGGGTATACAAGAAGCAAATAAGTAATGGACTTTTCTATCACAGTGCAGACAAAAACAATAAATATTCACATAAAGTAGACCGATATGCTGACAGTCTACATTATTACACATAAATATTTATCATAATTGTCTGCACTGTGGTATAAAATTCATTACACAAAGTTAACTTTTGGTTATGCCTATTATATTTACTGAAGTATTCCCTTATATAGGCACACTTCACCTGTGAGAAGATTGGATATTACACTTATGTATGGTTATGGTATGAAACGACGTCGCTTTGATTCTGATATTGGTGTAAGATCATAGCGCTTATGTTAGGAATTAAATGAGTAACGCATAAACGCACTCATGCTGTGTGTGGTTTTGTGTGACTCGATTCAGAAGTTACATTACTGCAGTGAATGGTTTTACATTGAGTAGGTATCCCAGTTCAGAGAACAAATTTGCTTGTAGTCTCATGAGACACACACACAATCATCCAAATTCTCAGAAATCAGAAATTTCCCAAATTCCTAAAACATGATCAATACAAACATAAAAGGAACCAATACATTCCACATCGATCGGCCAATAAATGTTTTTTTTTTTTTTTATATGTGGGGGGAAATCAGTTTCAAAAAAATATTAGGCTATATATTAAGCTATATATTAGGCTATGTATTTTAAAAACTATATTTCCTCAAGAAAGTGAGTAAAAAAAAAAAAAGTAGTCTAATTTTATTTAAAGAAAAAGCTTTGCTCAGATGGAAATACAGCTGATCATCATCCAGTGCGGACATTATCTCTGGGTCAGCAAGGACTTCCGCTGCCCTTTTTGCAGAAGTGAGTCGATATTTTCCATCAAGACATTTCTTACTTCCCTTTTCAAAATAAAGTTAATATTGTGCTCGACTGCATCATAACTCCGTGTCCCACAGTTACCTCTCAGCATCTATAAATACCAGACCTCAAAGCACTAACAGATTGGATATGGGATAGAAGGTAATATGGAAATATGGATGGAAAAAGTGAACAACGTTAGAGGTGAAATGTTATCTGGAGAATCACGAAACATCAGTTAAACCTTCAGTGAAAAAACAAGAAGATTGTGATCTCTAAAGAAGGGGGGAAAAGTACAGTCTCTTTTCTTCTGAAAATGAAACTGGGGGTTATAGAGCAAAAGAGAAAAAAAATCCCCAAACGGCCATGTTGATTTCGCTTATTCCAGGAAACCCGTTGAGTGTGACACACACACACACACACACACAGGTCGTAGATCACTAAAACTGTGGCTTTTGTCATGTATGACAGGGAATTCGCGTGAGAAAAATACTCCCTGGTAACAAAGTGTGTTTGTTTACATCGGAGACCTCCATCTTAAACATACAGTCATCATCAGCTGTCGCCGTCTGAAAAAAAGTCACATTTTCCGTATTGAGATATTTTGCACTAAATTGCTTAATTTCCATTGGTGAGGATTGTTGATTATAGAACATAATGAGCTGAAACGGTTAATCTGTTCATCGTTTTTACACGGAAAGGAACATTGTGTGTGTAATGACCTTCAAAGATGACTTTCAACATCTAGAAGATGTATATTTGAGATAGTAAAATGAATACATTAGAATTTCTGATTTCTGGAACATCTAATGATTAAATCCCTTTGAAAGCTTCACTTCCCATTCACTGAAACTGCATGGAAAAACAAAGATCATAATAATTAGTGCGTTAATCAGAATTACTCCTTTTGTGTTTAACAGAATAAAGAGAGTCGTGGGATTGGAACAACGTGAGGGTAAAAAAATAATGTTTAGGTCAAATTTCCCTTTAGAAATTAACACAATTGTTGTTGATTAGGCTTTTTCCTTCTAATGCAAAATAATGTTTGACATCATTCCCTTTCCAATGCAAAATGGGTTATAAAAGTAGACTAGAGAATTTTAATGGTATAATACAAAGCCCCGCTCATGAAAATTATTTGTATATTAACAACTCGTTCCCATGACTTACTAAATTGCTTTACTAAATCCTGGCCATGTTGTAATAATCCGTTTTCTTGTTTTAGTACAATATTTATTTCCCCCCGCATGTAGTATTAAGGCGGAAAGGACGAAAAAAAAATATTTCCCAATTTTTTTTGTAGTTGCTAAGTTTAAATACATATTTCAAGCTCCAAAAAAATATTTTTTTTCTTCTCATTATTCACAATTGATCTTCAGGTCTGAAATGTGTGTATATTCAAAAGGGCAAAAATGAGATGAGCTGCATTAGAGAAGATTTTTAGTAAAAAAATGACTTGGTTCCTCACACTACTGATCAAAATGTTTGGGTCGGTAAGATGTTTTAATGAGTCTGACAGAAGTCTCTTCTGCTCACCAAAGCTGCATTTATTTGATCAAAAATACAGTAAAATCAGTAATATTGTGAAATATTATTACAATGTCAAATAACTGTTTTCTATGTGAATATATAGTAAAGTGTAATTTATTCCTGTGATCAAAGCTGAATTTTCAGCATCATTACTCCAGTCTTCAGTGTCACATGATCCTTCAGAAATCACTCTAATATGAGGATTTGATGCTCAGGAAACATTTATGATTATTATCAGTGTTAAACCTTTTTGCAGGATTTTTAAAGAGAAATTCAAAAGAACTGGTGCTTTTTTAACATTATAAAGGTATTTACTGTTTTTGTTCAATTTAATCCGTATTTTAATAAAGCTTTACATAGGAAGAATATCAAATAACACCAAGCAGCAACTTTCCTTCAGCCTTAAACTCTTTATTTATTTATTTGAATTGAAGTTACAATGTTGTCCAGACTTGTTAGATTTCCACAATGAGCTCTCGAGAGGAACTACACCGCCGTTCAATGACTGAGATGACACAGGTTTTTGTTAAAAATGAAACCTCAAACATTTCCTCAAAAATACTTCTCCTCACTCTCTCGTATTGGCACAGCACTGACAGTAAAGTGTGTGAGTGGTCTGAATAAATCAGACGTGAACTTTCTCTTTGAGCCTTGGCAAAAACTAAACACCAACTGGGACCCGAAGACAAGATGATGAAAGAACGATGGTTCCCTGAAACCTAAAAATCACAGTATTAATATTCTCCACATTTCTGAGCAGACAGGAAAGCTGAGGTCCCATTAAATCATTCACCATTATCTCACCGCACGCCGAAAATTATATTAACAACCTTAATATTCAAGCTGCATCCACGATTTTAAACATGTGCCGTATAGAACACAGCAAATAAACTCATCTCATCTACAGGTGAAACTCGAAAAATTACAATATCGTGCAAAAGTTCAGTAATTCAACTTAAAAGGTGAAACTAATATATTATATAGACTCATTACATGCAAAGTGAGATATTTCAAGCCTTTATTTGTTATAATTGTGATGATTATGGCTTACAGCTTATGAAAACCCCAAATTCAAAATTAGAATATTGTGAAAAGGTTTTCATATCTGTAAGCCATAATCATCAACATTATAGCAAATAAAGGCTTGAAATATCTCACTTTGCATGTAATGAGTCTATATAATATATTAGTGTCACCTTTTAAGTTGAATTACTGAACTTTTGCACGATATTCTCATTTTTCGAGTTTCACCTGTACTGATTTCAACTTCCCTGCAACATCTGTGCTGTGATCCTCAAGAAAGCAAGGCAGTCGCGCTCGGGCTTGTGGAGAAGAGAAGGCAGAAACCAAGGCAAAACGGGGCCGATATGTTTTGACTACCACAAACATCTCTGGAACGATATACTCACTAGCATTGAAATGCTCAAAAGGAATGTCTTCAAAAACACGGAGAAAAGGTTCAATCTAAAAAGATATTTGCAAGTCACAGGAATGTCACCACAAGCACTAATCTGATTTGCAGGAATCCGGCACGAACAGCCATTTTAAAGTGGTCGCTTTTTCGGGCATACGTGAAATCAGAGTATTGTTTTTATAAAATTATAACGGCTTGAATTGAAATAAAATGAACAAGACACTTCTACCAATACAGTATGAAATATCAATCTCAGTTTAAATACCCCCCTCCCTGGTCACGTGATCGTCACCCTTTTGGTCCATGATTTTAGTTTTAGTCTTTCGAATCAGATATACGGGACCCGTTTGGCTCATCGAGGGCCGCTGATCTGCACTGCGGTGCGACTCCGATGAGGGGGATACATTGAGCGGCGCTAGATCATTTCGACGTAGTTTGCTGGGAACATCCCGAAATGTCCATCCGGACTGTATCCTCGCCACCAGCCTTCGTCGATCATCTCGATGCCGGTGATGATGTCATCCGGGTCAAACGAGATCTCGGTGTCATCAGCTGAGAACACACACACACACACATTAAGATCAGATTACAGATTAGATTTAATTTTAGTCATTTATAGCATCGGTTCCCAACAGGGGGGTCACGGCCCACAAGGGGGCCTCAGCGAGCTCTGTGGGGGGTCGCGTCATATTTTGAAAAGTTGAGCAAAAAAAAACTCCTTAACAGTCCTTAACTTTTTTTTTTTTAAAGCCCTTAACTTTTTTTTTTTTACCTACACACCAGTGTGAATATTTTTGTTTTTGCATTTCAAATAGGGCCAATATATAGGCTTATCCTAGGCTTACGTTTTTAAATTACAAAGGGCCTACTGATGTTTTTGTTATTGTATTTTCAATATTATAGGCTATTATTTGTGCATAAACATATCTGGTTATAGTAAACATACCGTTTATTTGAAAACAACATATTTTGTCATCCTTGCTGCAAGCTTACAAGAGCGATGATATCATTAAACGTGAAGGGGGGGGGGGGGGCTAAAATATTTTCTTGGCAAAAAGAGGGTCTCAGACAAAAAAAGGTTGGGAACTAGAGGTCTTCACAGTGCACCCGAGACCCGTCGACCCGGGTCTATATTTTAAATGATCAGCCGGGTCGGGTCCGAATCTATTACTTCGGGTCCCGGGTCTGTTTAACATTGTGTGTAATACCCGTGCGATCGGAGTCATCGGACTCGATCAGAGTCAGAATGAGTCAGCAGCACTGCTTGTGTTTTTTTGCAAACTTGTCAAATTAGGTAAAGAAAAGTGTGAGCCAAAAAAAAAAAAAAGAAAGCGATCTCACTCTCTCTTCCGTTAGAAGCAGAGCGCGCAGTCTCAAGCGTGTGTCATGTTTCTATGGCAACCAGAGCTTCCGCCAAACCGCACTTTACATTTTCTCCCATTTTTATAATAATATAAATGAACCGTCTTGTTTAATCTTAAAGTTTTGGTGGTCAGATTCAGACTCAATGCAGAGCAGAGAGCACAGATATGATAGCAAATAAATAACGTCAGCGGCCATGGCACTGAACGAGCAATCGTTATTATAGTTCAAAAGGCCAAACAGTTAAAGTTATTATGCGAGTTAACTCGAGTCAGAATGTACATGTGCAAAGTTGCATTTGTCATCCATCACCGTGACATCAAGTGGACTTTTAAAGGGGTCATATGGTACATGCACTTTTTCAAGTTGATTGTACTGAAATGTGTGTTGGCAGTGCCTGTACACAACCATCATATAATGATAAAAATCCATCCAGTGGTTTTGTTTTAATCTCCTTATATGTTTTCCCCTGCCTCAAATCGAGCCGTTCGACCGTGTGACGTCACACGGTCGGACGCCACTCCCGCGATTGTTGATTGATAGGCGCGTTTCAACACAGACCCGCCCTCGCTCGTCCTGTCAATCATAGTCTGTGCGGATCGGCGCGGTCATTGTTGATATGCTGGAGCACTGTCTATGAGCAGAATGGCTCTAAGCGATTGTGGTGTTCTGTTCTTGGGTGTAATAACGAACACAGCAGTCATTTTAATGTTCCTAAATCCGAACCGCTGAAGACGCAGTGGTTGAGTTTGTTTTCGAAGGGAATATTCCCCACGACCAACGTCAATGCTTTCATGTTTGCGCGAATCATTTCTCACCAGACTGCTTTATAAACGAGGATCAGTGTAAAGCTGGTTTTGCTAAGCAGCTGCTCCTGAATAAAGAATCGGTACCAGATATTCGTGTTCCTGCTGAACCTCTAGAACAACTGAAGTGAGTGTAACGTTTTATTAAACTTTATATTAATATTTATATCTTTGCAAATCGCTTCACGATGAATGAGTCTAAGGTTTACACTCAGGGTACATTACTGCATGTTTTCTATGTACGACGTTCTCCATATAATTCATAATCCCACGTTTATAATGAACAACACGTTATGGTATTGTGTTACAAACGTGTACGCACAGAACAGAGGGGCGGAGTGAGCAAAGCTCATGATCATTTAAAGTCATATGCACTGAAACGGCGTGCTGAAAACAGAGCTGTTTTTGACCAGGTAAAATAAGTGTTTTCTTACAATTCTAATGAGAATTTTTAATTAAAGTATATTAGAAACTTTTAATTTAGACCCTAAAGAATCATATTAGCTTGTACAAAAATGGCATTATATGACCCCTTTAAAGCTGAAATAATGAGTGGATTAAGCTTGGAATTACGAGAGAAATAACATGGATAGAACTTTCTTGTCGGTGGATTAATGCATCACAGTCAGTCAGGTAACGTTAACGTTACAAGGAAGTGAGACGACGGCTACTAAAATTAGGTAAGACAAAAAGTTTTATTTTTCGCAACTTGTGTGAAATAATATGTGACAATCGGGTCCAGTCAGGTTTGTGTCTTCCTGCCGGGTTCGGGTCCAGTTTTCAAATAATAGACGGGTCCAGGTCGGGTCCGGGTAGTACATTTATGGCATTTCTCGGATCTGCACGGGTCCGGGTCCAACTTTTGAAATAATAGACGGGTCCGGGTCGGTTCGGTGTAGCACATTACGGTTCTCTTCCGGTTCGGGCATGAATTTTTGGACCCGTGAAGACCTCTATTGGGAACCACTGATTTAAAGCACTTCAGTTTTGTAGGGCTGTAATCAACCAAACAAAATCTTGGTCGACTGAAGTCCTGAAATTTCGACTAGAAATCGACTAAAAACCCGGAAAAAAACGTTATGTGTTTCTGACGTCACAAACTACCTTGTAACCAATCAGATCAACGCGTGATCGTCAACGAGTGGATCTCTGAGCTGAGTGAGTTAGTGGAGGCGGGGCTTATTTGCATATTCATAGAACCACATAAGCCGCGTTTCCACCGCAATTGCCCGGAACAATTTGTCCCAGGAACTTTTTTCCCAGGAACTTTTTTTGCCCCAGACCGGTAGCTTTCTGCGTTTACATCGCGGTCTAAAGTACCGGGTAAACTGCGCGCGACTGCTCATTGCTTGCTTGTGACGGACAGTAGACTGTAAAAGACAGTAATCAGTTTTGAGCGCCACATTTATAATAAATATGGAAGAGATTCACACTGTGCTGCAGTTGTTTGAGATGTATTGGTTTACTAACCAGGTAATTAACAAAACGGCAGAAAAGAGACGAGCACTGATACTAAAGCGTGTTCAGAAAGCTCGTAATGCTAACGTTAGATCTAAAATTAGACAGCGTATGTTATCAGCTATTGCGGACATTGACCGTGGGAAGGCTGGGACGAACGCGCAGAAAATTTCTCTTACGCAAATACGCTTAATAAAGCCTGAATCTCGTCGTCGGTCCAGCTGCCTTTTTTATTTTTATTAAATTCCATATTTGCAGACAGACAACTCTTACTGCATGGAACTTCATTACTGCATGAAGCCACGAACTGCAATAGATTCTAAAAATTCCGGTTAAAATAAAATGCTGCGCGGAGTTATCCAATAATGCGGCGTGAACACAACCAATCAGCATGTTCAGCGCACAAGCCCCACCCGCGAAAGTTCCTGAACTTTGAAAAAGTACTACCTCGCGAGCAGGGACTTTCGGAGGGGGAAATATCTACCCGGAACTTCATTTAGACCCTGGTTCCTGCGGTGTAAACACACCGAGTACCAGGCCAAAGTTCCTAGTTCCTGGGTAAAGTTCCTGCGGTGGAAACGCGGCTATATACTAAATGAGGCAAGGCATGACGAAAAGTCGTTTAAATATGTCATTTTGGTGATCAAAGAGGAGTTTTAAGGGATACAATTATTGATACAGGGGGGCTTTAATATTTATTTATTTCAGGTCCTAGTTTAGGAACCGTGGTGTTGTGCTGCTTATAATTATCAAGCAGTAAAAACACCCCTTCCTGCCCAAAACAAGGCGTCTGTGGAGGAGAGTCTGAAACAAGGATTGAAAATATGCTGTCCCGCTCCACTTCAATCACAAACACAGAGTGGAAGGAGAATTAGGATTTGGCCAATTCACTCCGTGGTTACATGTGACTTTTAATTCCGACTATGATTACAATCTGGTTATAAGGGTCCATGTAAATGCAGCTTGTTTATCATATTAAAGCAATATTCACCGGCTTGGTAGTCGTACAGAGCCCTGGCGCAGACCCCGCGATCTTCTGCCGTCTCGTACGTTGTGTTCGGTTCCTCCACCTGTGAAAGATTCACAAATAACACAGCACACACACATTCAAATCACATACACTTAGAGCGATAGTTCAGCCAAAAATTTACATTCTGTCATTAATTACTCAGCCTCATCACGTGCCAAACCCCTGACCCGGACGAGTCAAACCCCTGACCCCGACTAGTCAAACCCCTGACCCCGACGAGTCAAACCCCTGACCCGGACGAGTCAAACCCCTGGCCCCGACTAGTCAAACCCCTGACCCGGACGAGTCAAACCCCTGACCCGGACTAGTCAAACCCCTGACCCGGACTAGTCAAACCCCTGACCCGGACTAGTCAAACCCCTGACCCGGACGAGTCAAACCCCTGACCCGACTAGTCAAACCCCTGACCCGGACGAGTCAAACCCCTGACCCGGACGAGTCAAACCCCTGACCCGGACGAGTCAAACCCCTGGCCCCGACTAGTCAAACCCCTGACCCCGACTAGTCAAACCCCTGACCCGGACGAGTCAAACCCCTGACCCCGACTAGTCAAACCCCTGACCCGGACGAGTCAAACCCCTGACCCCGACTAGTCAAACCCCTGACCCCGACTAGTCAAACCCCTGACCCGGACTAGTCAAACCCCTGGCCCCGACTAGTCAAACCCCTGACCCGGACGAGTCAAACCCCTGACCCGGACTAGTCAAACCCCTGACCCGGACGAGTCAAACCCCTGACCCGACTAGTCAAACCCCTGACCCCGACTAGTCAAACCCCTGAGCCCGACTAGTCAAACCCCTGAGCCCGACTAGTCAAACCCCTGACCCGGACTAGTCAAACCCCTGACCCGGACTAGTCAAACCCCTGACCCGGACTAGTCAAACCCCTGGCCCCGACTAGTCAAACCCCTGACCCGGACGAGTCAAACCCCTGACCCGGACTAGTCAAACCCCTGACCCGGACTAGTCAAACCCCTGACCCGGACTAGTCAAACCCCTGGCCCTGACTAGTCAAACCCCTGACCCGGACGAGTCAAACCCCTGACCCGGACTAGTCAAACCCCTGACCCGGACTAGTCAAACCCCTGACCCGGACTAGTCAAACCCCTGGCCCCGACTAGTCAAACCCCTGACCCGGACGAGTCAAACCCCTGACCCGGACGAGTCAAACCCCTGACCCGGACGAGTCAAACCCCTGGCCCCGACTAGTCAAACCCCTGACCCGGACGAGTCAAACCCCTGACCCGGACTAGTCAAACCCCTGACCCAGACGAGTCAAACCCCTGACCCGGACGAGTCAAACCCCTGGCCCCGACTAGTCAAACCCCTGACCCGGACGAGTCAAACCCCTGACCCGACTAGTCAAACCCCTGACCCAGACGAGTCAAACCCCTGACCCCGACTAGTCAAACCCCTGACCCCGACTAGTCAAACCCCTGACCCGGACGAGTCAAACCCCTGACCCCGACTAGTCAAACCCCTGAGCCCGACTAGTCAAACCCCTGACCCCGACGAGTCAAACCCCTGAGCCCGACTAGTCAAACCCCTGACCCCGACTAGTCAAACCCCTGACCCCGACTAGTCAAACCCCTGACCCCGACGAGTCAAACCCCTGACCCGGACGAGTCAAACCCCTGGCCCCGACGAGTCAAACCCCTGACCCGGACGAGTCAAACCCCTGACCCGGACGAGTCAAACCCCTGACCCGGACGAGTCAAACCCCTGGCCCCGACTAGTCAAACCCCTGACCCGGACGAGTCAAACCCCTGACCCGACTAGTCAAACCCCTGACCCAGACGAGTCAAACCCCTGACCCCGACTAGTCAAACCCCTGACCCCGACTAGTCAAACCCCTGACCCGGACTAGTCAAACCCCTGACCCCGACTAGTCAAACCCCTGACCCCGACTAGTCAAACCCCTGACCCGGACGAGTCAAACCCCTGACCCGGACGAGTCAAACCCCTGGCCCCGACCAGTCAAACCCCTGACCCGGACCAGTCAAACCCCTGACCCGGACGAGTCAAACCCCTGGCCCCGACTAGTCAAACCCCTGACCCGGACGAGTCAAACCCCTGACCCGACTAGTCAAACCCCTGACCCAGACGAGTCAAACCCCTGACCCCGACTAGTCAAACCCCTGACCCCGACTAGTCAAACCCCTGACCCGGACTAGTCAAACCCCTGACCCCGACGAGTCAAACCCCTGACCCGGACGAGTCAAACCCCTGGCCCCGACGAGTCAAACCCCTGACCCGGACTAGTCAAACCCCTGACCCGGACGAGTCAAACCCCTGACCCGGACGAGTCAAACCCCTGACCCGACTAGTCAAACCCCTGACCCAGACGAGTCAAACCCCTGACCCCGACTAGTCAAACCCCTGACCCCGACTAGTCAAACCCCTGACCCGGACTAGTCAAACCCCTGACCCCGACGAGTCAAACCCCTGACCCGGACGAGTCAAACCCCTGGCCCCGACGAGTCAAACCCCTGACCCGGACTAGTCAAACCCCTGACCCGGACGAGTCAAACCCCTGACCCGGACGAGTCAAACCCCTGGCCCCGACTAGTCAAACCCCTGACCCGGACGAGTCAAACCCCTGACCCGACTAGTCAAACCCCTGACCCAGACGAGTCAAACCCCTGACCCCGACTAGTCAAACCCCTGACCCCGACTAGTCAAACCCCTGACCCGGACGAGTCAAACCCCTGACCCGGACTAGTCAAACCCCTGACCCGGACTAGTCAAACCCCTGACCCGGACTAGTCAAACCCCTGGCCCCGACTAGTCAAACCCCTGACCCGGACGAGTCAAACCCCTGACCCGGACGAGTCAAACCCCTGACCCGGACGAGTCAAACCCCTGGCCCCGACTAGTCAAACCCCTGACCCGGACTAGTCAAACCCCTGACCCGGACGAGTCAAACCCCTGGCCCCGACTAGTCAAACCCCTGACCTGGACGAGTCAAACCCCTGACCCGACTAGTCAAACCCCTGAGCCCGACGAGTCAAACCCCTGAGCCCGACTAGTCAAACCCCTGACCCCGACTAGTCAAACCCCTGACCCCGACGAGTCAAACCCCTGACCCGGACGAGTCAAACCCCTGACCCGGACGAGTCAAACCCCTGACCCGGACGAGTCAAACCCCTGGCCCCGACTAGTCAAACCCCTGACCCGACTAGTCAAACCCCTGACCAGGACTAGTCAAACCCCTGACCCGGACTAGTCAAACCCCTGACCCCGACGAGTCAAACCCCTGACCCGGACGAGTCAAACCCCTGACCCGGACGAGTCAAACCCCTGACCCGGACCAGTCAAACCCCTGACCCCGACGAGTCAAACCTCTGACCCGGACGAGTCAAACCCCTGGCCCCGACTAGTCAAACCCCTGACCCGGACGAGTCAAACCCCTGACCCGGACTAGTCAAACCCCTGACCCGGACTAGTCAAACCCCTGACCCGGACGAGTCAAACCCCTGACCCGGACTAGTCAAACCCCTGACCCGACTAGTCAAACCCCTGATCCGGACTAGTCAAACCCCTGACCCGGACTAGTCAAACCCCTGACCCGACTAGTCAAACCCCTGACCCGGACGAGTCAAACCCCTGACCCGGACGAGTCAAACCCCTGACCCAGACGAGTCAAACCCCTGGCCCCGACTAGTCAAACCCCTGGCCCCGACTAGTCAAACCCCTGACCCGGACTAGTCAAACCCCTGACCCGACTAGTCAAACCCCTGACCCGACTAGTCAAACCCCTGACCCGGACGAGTCAAACCCCTGACCCGGACTAGTCAAACCCCTGACCCGACTAGTCAAACCCCTGACCCCGACGAGTCAAACCCCTGACCCCGACTAGTCAAACCCCTGACCCGGACTAGTCAAACCGCTGACCCAGACAAGTCAGTTAAGTATAAAAAATAAAATGCATAAATAAATGCAAACATACATGCCTACACATACACAAATAAATAAATAATTAATATGTCCAGCTGATATGTTCTATTGAAGTATCCGTCTCAGTAACAATACTTCATGGGTTCTTCAATGCATTTTTCTTATCTCAATTCACAATAATAATAATAATAATGTAAAATAACACTAAACACTCATATAATAACTTAATATTCACATGTAAGGCTTTGTATCTTCTAGGTTTTACACGTTTTGCTGCTGCTGTTATAATTCAGAAGTGGTTAGTTCTGGTACCTGTGGTGGTTCCTCATAGATGGCATCTGGTTCCACTACTGCTTCATATTGTGGCTGCTTTTGTTCTACAGGCTTTTCATAATTATCACTGACCGCTTGTACATCTGAGATATAAAAGACAAGAGTAATTATTTGCCGTCTCCTGTAACGGCACACCTTCCCCACAAGGTGGTGCTGACATTCAGCCGAGTGAGTGGCAAAAATAAGGGCTGATGATGACAAAATGACATGGAAATGAGACAGCGTAACAGCCAAACAGATGATGGGAGCTCATTGTGTGTGTGTGTGTGTGTGTGTGTGTGTACCCCACCTTCATACTCTGGCTCAGGTTCTGCCTCTGGTTCCACATACTGAGATCTGGGTTGTTCCTCAAAGCTGGCCTCTACTCAAAACACACACACACACACGCATGGAAACACACAGAATCACACACACATGCATGGTAACAAGCACACACTGGATCTGTGTTCTGACACACAGATGGGTAGAGTCAGAGTTTGAGGGCGGTATGACCAACATGTCACTGTACGACTGATGTTTTTAATATCAAAGTAACCATATAGATCACAATATAGTTATTTTACAAGAGATCTTCATCTCATTTGACTGTTTTATTTTTTTATTTGGAGCTTGACAGATGCAAATTGCAAAGTAAAAGATCATATTATTAATTACAGATGTTTGAAATCACACTTGTGATTAAAAAAAGAAAAGAAGGTTTAATCACATGATAATTATGAATTGACAAGCCATATCCAAACCCAAGTGGACTATAATTTTCTGGCACTGCAGAATAAAGATATATAATTTCTACATGTTGCACAGATTATAAATTACTGGTCAAAAGCTTGGGGTCAGTAAATATTTTTTGGGGGAAAGAAATCAATACTTTTATTCAGCAAGGATGTATTCAATTGATTGAAAGTGACAGTAAAAGACATTTATAATACATTTTTCTTTTTTACTTTCTATATCCATCAAAGAATCCTGGATTTTTTTAATACAGTTTCATAAAACTATGAAGCAGCACAACTGTTTTCAACATTGATAATCATAAATGTTTATTGAGCATCAAATCCTCATATTAGAGTGATTTCTGAAGGATCATCACCCAAACTTTAACAGTAGTGTACCATCATAACAGCCAGCCCTAGTTTGAGTCCATTAATCAATTTAAAGGGACAGTTCACAGAGAAATTAAAAGTGTGTCATTATTTACTCACCTTCATGTCATTCCAAAACTATATGAATTTCTTCCATGCAACACAAAAGGAGAATTTCTGAAGAATATTCTGGCCAGTGAAAGAGGACTGAGGCTTCAAGCTCCAAAATAACACACACAAAACTAGCAGCATGCACCATAAAGCATCATAACAATGGTCCATATGACTCGTGCACTATATTCCAAGTCCTTCTTGGCACGCTTGTGGAAAAGTAGCGATGCCTAATTCATGAATCATGACCTAACCATTCTTTTGAGTGTGATCTTTCCAATGAATCGTTTGATCCCATTCACAAAAGCAGCCAAATGATTAATTTTGGTTCTTTAGTTCAACTCACTCAGTCACAGCAATTAACAGCTCCCTCAAGCCTGGGAAGATAATAGACTTACGGCACTTTTCCACTGCGTGGTACGGCTCAGTACGGTTCGGCTCGCTTTAGCTCGGTTCGCTTTTCCACTGCAGTTAGTACCTCTTCAAAGTGGGTGGGATTATAGTCTGACCGTTATAGTTTATCCGCTCCTCGGCAACCAACGAGAGGAACGTCTGCACTTCGTCCACTGACCACGATTCAGCCATTTCTTTTTTGGAAGTTTTTTCTTTCTTTTTTCTTCAAGCAAGCAGTTTTAAAACCGGTGCGAGAGCGGTGTCTGTTACTGGCTATTTAATTCTAGCGGGTTTGATGTCTCGCAAATACAATGACGCTGGTAGTGACGATTCTGTCTGACCAATCAGTGATCTGCAGTGTGTTCACGGCACATTTTAGTAGGGCTGGGTATTGACACAAATTTCACAATTCGATTCAATTTCGATTCACAAGCTTGCAATTCGATTCCGATTCGATTCAATATTGATTATTTTGGATATCAGGTACAATACATGGCACATTTTCTCAAGGAAAAGAAATCTTTTAACTAATGCTGTAAACTATGGGAGTCAGTTGTAGCCTACTAGGCTTCATTAGCCTACTATAATATTGAAGGTAAAAATGAACTGATTTGTACACAAACACTTAAATTACACTCTTATTTATTTTTATAATAATAAAGTTATATGAAATATGAACATTTAAATGGTGGCGGTCATAAAAACTTGCCAGATTTATTCAAACATGCATTAAATATTGAAGAACATTAGAAATGATAATGAATATGTAATATGGTGCATATATTTAGCAAAATGCTCCTCTTTAGAGTGAATTTTTCTAGCTGACTAACGAGTTTATGGTCACATATGGTTTTTCTGAGGTAAATGTGACGTTACATGACATTGTTCACAAGTTGTTTTACTGACGTCTTTCCACGGTTGAAACACTGATTGAGCGATTCCATGTGACATGATATGGATTTCGATAAGTTGTACTCTATCTTTTAACACACTTTCAGACGTTCATTCATGTTTATTTCGCGCTGTAGCTGGTATTATTAAGGCGGAAGAGGAGATCATGTGCGCTCCGCTCTGCTGCTTCTCTTGAGCTGAGCTGAGCCAGAGCGATCTCACGCCACAGCGCCAAAACGGTATTTATGTTTTTGAATTTCGTAAGAAAATGGACGTAATTTGAAATTTGAGACTTTATTTAGTATCAATAGTAACAAAGCACAAAGATTATTGCGATTTATTGGATGGGATGCGCGCTACAATGTTCCATTCATTCATCAAATGAAAACAGGATGACTAATTGATTCTTGAGATTTAAGAATCGATATCGGTTTGTAAAAATAAGAATCGATTAATATCGAGAAATCGATATTTTTTACCCAGCCCTACATTTTAGTATTGGTACGGTACGCTTGGACCATTTAAGGCGAGCCGTACCGTACCATGTGGTGGAAAAGTGCCATTAGGGTACGTTTACATGACAACGATGCAGTAAAAACGGAAACGTTTTTCACGTACAAACGACAACTTTGTCAAAGCGCTTCTTGTTTACAAGGATCCGTGAAAACGACTAAATCGCTGTATTCTTGTAGGGCCCTATCTTGCACCCGGCGCAAATGACTTAGTACACTGACGCATGTATCATTCCTATTTTGCACCCGCGCAAAGCGGGCTTTTCCCTCCACAGACACACGTCGGTTAACTAAGAAATACACTTGCGCTCCCCGGGGCGGTTCAGCGCAAAGAGGAGGCGTGTTCCGGCGCAAACTTTCCCTCATGCTATTTTGCTGTTCTATAAAACAATTGCGCCACTGACCAGAAAAAACCTAGTCTAAAATCAGTGGCGCGTTGCGCATTGTTCATTATGCTATGTTAAGGGCGCATGCTTGGCCATAATCAATGTAGCGTGTGCACAACGCGCATACATGTTGATTCTCTCATCTAAGCAGCAGTTTTCATTTTTGCAAATCATACATTATTACGATAGATAGATAGATAGATAGATAGATAGATAGATAGATAGATAGATAGATAGATAATTTATTATAAAAGCATACATGTAGCTTACACATTTACCCAAATTATCATACGCCTGTTTAACAGAAGTTAATTTGGGTGGGTTTCTCCATCCCCAACGTCACTTCTCTGTGTTTTACGGCCCTGACGAGAATGTTGCTCTCCTCGGCTGTGAACCGCTCCTGGCGCGCGCCTGGCAAATCCGCCGTTATAATAGGAATCCGCTTTAGAACAAGCGCGCCTGCTCTTAAAGGGAATGTGAGATGACGCTCTGATTGGTTTATTTCACGTTACGCCCAAACCACACCTATGAATAATGAAGCTACTTCAGACCAACCCCTTTTAGATTTGCGCCAGGCGCAAGAGGCATTTATCCCGCCGGGAAAATAGCAACAGCGCCGGGATCCGCCCACAAAGTTACTTGCGCTTTGACACTTGCGTTTCAGATCGTTAAAATAGGGCCCGTAATGCGCATGACGTCACCGTTTTCACAAATTCATGTTTTTGTAGTTTACATGTAGATGATAACGGTATTGTTTTCAAAAACCTGCACTATGAAATCTGATCTCAAAAGCTTGCGTTTTCAGGCCCCCAAAACGCCTTTATCGTGTAAATGAATGGCGCATAAAAAGTTCTCAAGTATTTTTTGCTGAAACCGATGTAGTGTAAACGACCCCTCAGGGCCAAATTAGAAAGACCACAAAAAGCCCCGATGGGAGTGTACAGATCTGCGAGCGAATCGCCTGATGCACACATTAAAGAACACAGACGCAGCAGTTCATTTCAATAACGACCCACGCTCATTTGCACTGGGCCACAAACAAGCAGAGGCGGAGATAATCAGGTGCGGGTGATTAACACAGACGCAGCAGAAATAACGTGGCTTGGCAAGCTATATGTTCAGATAACATCTTCTTCAGATAACACGAGTGGAGAATATCCTCTCTCTTTATCACCATCGCAGCATGTCAAGCGCAAAATGGGTTAAGACATGCTTTTTAAAAACATGCATTGCATAATGGTGCAAATACCATTAGACTGACTACTGCAAACCTTATTAAATCACAGTGCATGATGCATGAAGTCTCTCCTCATACATTTAGCATCTGAAAGGGAAACTCCTACAATTGCATATGCAATAAGCCTGTTCACGCCTTTTCATACCTAATATTTCACTGCGTGTCTTTAGTAAATCCTGACAGTAGTTTTTAACGTCAAACGAGTTAGTAAATCTAGCCCTTTTCCCTTCTTGATCTTAATACATCTTACATTTAAATCTATGCGCGCACAAAACCATCAGAATGACTTCAGGAGACTCGAAATCAAATCCTCTGAAGCTTGAATGTGCCTGTCCTTCATTCACTTGCTTTATAATGAAAAGAGTGGCCATGATACTCTTCAAACATTCACCTTTTGTGTGAAGTGAACTGTTCCTTTAAGTCCACAAGGCAAACACACAGCAAGCTGTTCAGACACGCTCACACACTGAAAATCAAATCCAAACCCCTTTGTATTGAGGTGTAAGGTAGAATGATACAGCAAGCATGAGGAAAGTGGTTAGATGTTAGGTGAGAGACATGAAAGCACCACACAAAGAGGCAGAGTGTGTGTGTGTGTGTGTGTGTGTGAGCATGTAGATAGTTAACACACCAAACCTTTCCCAGTGTGAGATAAGTGTGTGTTTATGTACCTCTGGCTTGTAAAGGTGAGGCCTGACGCACAGGAGAGCGAAATGGCTCTGGGTCACATGACTGCTTGGACAGAAAAGGGCTGTTCAACCGCCCTGAGACACACAGAACAGAGAACGACAAAGAGAGAAACCCAAGCTGACAGATGGCTGACGGTGTTAGAGACCACAAACGTTGTTTTAGACAGAAGATCTGCAGGGTGTTTAATGACAGTGTCGAGTTTCAGACAGACGAACGTGGTTGAAATGGCCAGAGAAAAACGGGAGCATGGGAAATACCACAGAACATCCCACATTCAGGAGTTAGCTGTTGCATGCACTGGAAAATACCTCCTATCTGACAGAGAAAACTACATGAAACGTGACCCACATAGCAAAAGTGGAAGCTAAATATAACATGCAAATACTGTGGCATTTAAATAAAACACTTCCTATAGTGTAAATTGTGCTTGTAGAGATCTTATCAAGACAGCGCTGTGCACATTTGAAATCAAGACTGTATTGATTTATTATCCTGCAGAGATATAAAGCTTTATATTTATAACCACTAATCATCTCAGTTTGTATATTCTATATATTTATACAGATTCATTACTATACATATCATTACTAGTTTTTAAATATATAATAATAATAATATACTTATATATATATATATAATATAAATCATACAAATATAAATACATGTCATATAATTAGAGTTATATATTTACAGTTATATTTAAACAGATGTACAACTATATATTAGTAGATATACATTTTAAAAAGTATATAAAAATACATTTTTAATTATATTCAAGCCAAAATTTATTTATACAGTAGTAGTTTAATGACCCTACAAGTTTAATTAAACCATCAAAATATTAGGCAAATATTTTATATATTTTATAACAACAAAACTTTTGTGTTTTGTTCTTGGTTATTGGGTTTATCTGACAACATTATTTGGCAAACTACAGCTACAGGTTTTATTTTACTATGCAAAAAAAGTTCTCTCATTGGTTCTCTCGTTTTTTTATCAGATAAATCATATTTATACAAGCAGATAAATTATATATTTAAAGTTAGATATTTACAGTTATTTATACAAATGTAATACTATATATTATTTGCACTATATACACTGATACAGTTATAAATATATATATACACTGTATATGTAAATACACACTGATATACTTTTAGATGTTACATTTCTTTATTCTCTATATTCTCTTATATTTAAATTACTAGTCTCTCTCTATATATATCTTGTTAAAAGGAGCAAATAAATATATACATACAGTGTATATATATATATATATATATATATATATAGTGTGTATATATATACCTTGTGAGATGTATACAGTGTATGTATATACATATATACACTCACCGGCCACTTTATTAGGTACACCTGTCCAACTGCTCGTTAACACTTAATTTCTAAGCAGCCAATCACATGGCGGCAACTCAGTGCATTTAGGCATGTAGACATGGTCAAGACAATCTCCTGCAGTTCAAACCAAGCATCAGTATGGGGAAGAAAGTTGATTTGAGTGACTTTGAACGTGGCATGATTGTTGGTGCCAGAAGGGCTGGTCTGAGTATTTCAGAAACTGCTAATCTACTGGGATTTTCACGCACTACCATCTCTAGGGTTTACAGAGAATGGTCCGAAAAAGAAAAAACATCTAGTGAGCGGCAGTTCTGTGGGCGGAAATGCCTTGTTGATGCCAGAGGTCAGAGGAGAATGGCCAGACTGGTTCGAGCTGATAGAAGGGCAACAGTGACTGAAATAACCACTCGTTACAACCGAGGTATGCAGCAAAGCATTTGTGAAGCCACAACACGCACAACCTTGAGGCGGATGGGCTACAACAGCAGAAGACCCCACCGGGTACCACTCATCTCCACTACAAATAGGAAAAAGAGGCTACAATTTGCAAGAGCTCACCAAAATTGAACAGTTGAAGACTGGAAAAATGTTGCCTGGTCTGATGAGTCTCGATTTCTGTTGAGACATTCAGATGTTAGAGTCAGAATTTGGCGTAAACAGAATGAGAACATGGAACCATCATGCCTTGTTACCACTGTGCAGGCTGGTGGTGGTGGTGGTGTAATGGTGTGGGGGATGTTTTCCTGGCACACTTTAGGCCCCTTAGTGCCAATTGGGCATCGTTTAAATGCCACGGCCTACCTGAGCATTGTTTCTGACCATGTCCATCCCTTTATGGCCACCATGTACCCATCCTCTGATGGCTACTTCCACCATGTCACAAAGCTCTAATCATTTCAAATTGGTTTCTTGAACATGACAATGAGTTCACTGTACTAAAATGGCCTCCACAGTCACCAGATCTCAACCCAATAGAGCATCTTTGGGATGTGGTGGAACGGGAGATTCGCATCATGGATGTGCAGCCGACAAATCTGCGGCAACTGTGTGATGCCATCATGTCAATATGGACCAAACTCCCTGAGGAATGCTTCCAGCACCTTGTTGAATCTATGCCACGAAGAATTGAGGCAGTTCTGAAGGCAAAAGGGGGTCCAACCCGTTACTAGCATGGGGTACCTAATAAAGTGGCCGGTGAGTGTATATATATGCATGTAGACTAACATTTTTTTACTCATATAGTGTATGCGTGTGTTAGCTTAAGCATGTGAACAGATAAATGGTACCTGGTTTTGGACTGAGTTGAGAGTTGTCTTTGTTAGAAGTGTTGATGCCCATTTCTCTCTGTTTGAACATTTCTCTGGGATTAACGGAGCGCTGGGAAACGAGAGACGCAGCTTCCTGTTACAAATACACACACACAAACATTAACGACTATCATTAACGAGTATCACGACTGATAACACTGATGACAGTACATGGAGAAGATAAGAGCCAGGGATCCAAAGTGGTTATATACTGAAAGTGGAAAACAGGAGAACAGCGAGAGAACTGGGCGAAATCCCAATCTACAAACCACCCATGCTATGGTTTAAGTATGCGTGACTGGCATTATTGCATCCTGGATCTACATAATGTCCAAAATAGCACTTGGGCGGTATAATAGATTCTACATTGCATCATGCATGCTTTTGTGCTAATACAGGTGAAACTCGAAATATTAGAATATCGTGCAAAAGTTCATTTATTTCAGTAATTCAACTTAAAAGGTGAAACTAATATAGACTCATTACATGCAAAGTGAGATATTTCAAGCCTTTATTTGTTATAGTTTTGATGATTATGGCTTACAGCTTATGAAAACCCCAAATTCAAAATTAGAATATTGTGAAAAGGTTTTGCTGTAAGCCATAATCATCAAAATTATAACACATAAAGGCTTGAAATATCTCACTTTGCATGTAATGAGTCTATATAATATATTAGTTTAAGTTGAATTACTGAAATAAATGAACTTTTGCATGATATTCTAATATTTCGAGTTTCACCTGTATTGCCAAAACAAGCATACTGGTTTGCAACATTTCGCTGATTCGATTCGATTGAATAATAAATTGAATGCTTCATTCTACATAAGTGCGTATTTTCCCAAATGTTTTTACAAACTATGTACTGACAAATTAGCATTCGTGGCCGGAACAAACAGGTTTATAAACTGGGATTAAGCCAGAAAAGCTATCAGCCTGTATAAAGAAAGCAGAAAGTCAGAAGTCCTTCAGTCCAGGGCCAGAAGAGATGTTTGATACTTCCTCCCACTCACGTTGGCTTTTTCCACCGACTCTCCACGTTTAAAGGGTTTCTGCTGCGCCTGCTTCTTCTCCTCCTCCTCCTCCTCCTGATGGACAGCAGCACACTTTGACTCTTACATACTTGATTCCGTTACAAAGCCTAGTTTTGAGGTATCATATTTGATTTTGCTGTCTAATAAGATGCTTTCTTCCAAACTTTTGCACGATATTCTAATTTTTCACCTGTAAATGAGGGCTTTGTATCAAAACCTGTTGCGATGCTAACACAGAGAGTATGCTATCGAGGTAGGTAATAATACCAGCCGTGATTTCTGATTTAATCAGCTTGCAGATCGGGCGCTCAGACCTGTGTGAACTGTGAGTCTCCAGTGCATATGGTCAAAACACAAAACCACAGATGCTGCACGTCACATATTTCTGTCACAGCGAATATATTTTGGAAATGTGGTTTGAAGATTATCAATGTGGACATAGAAGTGTTAAGATGCTAACTGAAGAACGGTGGGTTTAGACAACCACACTATGCTGAAAAAAGGGAAGTTGTTGTTGTTGTGGTCATTGAATTATAGACATTGGGCAGGATGACATGCAATTGTAGAATTGTGACTATGATAATGACTGGCTATGGTGTTTATAATAGGGTTGATATATGTGCGTGGCTATTAGTGGGTCGGACTGCTTTATGTTCTCTACATGTGAGATTGACATATAAACACTTTTGGGTGAGTTGCTGTAAAAAGGTCATTACTGCTAGCTACTACATCTTGATACCGGTTACTCTCTCTGAAAAGTAGTGCATTACTAATTACTTTCTAAATCCCTTGTTAACCTCGACCAGCTGAACAACACGAGGATAGACATGAAACTGCTCTTTTAATTCTTTCAAATGAATAGTAAAAAAAATAGCAAAAATGATTCTTGAGGTTACATGAATTTTGATGTTAAATCCACTCTTGTTTTATATTAAATGACAGTTATTAAAGTCCTCCTGTGGTGAAAATCCAGCTTTTAATGTTGTTTATGTGTCTATGTGGTGTTTTTAATATGGTTTAAGGCAAACCATGTGTAAATTCATAAGTCGACAGCATTGCTGAGTATTTTCTGCTTAAAACTGCAGTGAACCAAAGACAGTCTCAAAAACACAGTTTGAAATCGCTGGTGTTTCTGACGTCACAAACGACCTTGTAACCAATCAGATCAACGTGTGATCGTCAACCAGTGGATCTCTGAGCTGAGTGAGTGAGTGGAGGCGGGGCTCATTTGCATATTCATAGAACCGCGTATACTAAATGAGGCAAGGGTGTCGAGTTACATTCAAGATATTTTAAGACATGATTTTTTCAAGAAAAAAAACGTTTAAATCTGTCATTTTGGTGATCAAAGATGATTTTAAGGGGAAAAAATATTTTCTACAGGGGAACTTTAAATACTCAGTAATGCATTACACCCAACACTGCAGATAAACATGGAGTAATGCGAAAATATAAAGCATGACATGTTCCAAATAAGTCGAGGTGAGAAAGAAACCTGTACATTTTGCATTGTTCTCAGAATTAAGATTTCAGATCGATCTGCTCATAAACATCTAGAAAAACGTCCTGCTTTACAATTGATCAAACTTTCTCTTTTTGTCTAAGTTGGTGGATTGTAGTCAGAATAAATCGCTGATCAGATTTGAATGCCTAAAAGTGTTTTCAGAAACAAGAGGTTAGTTAATTCTTCTAAACTTCTCCTCAAATCCTGTTCTAGCTAAAGAGTGGTGGAGGTGTGACATCACTTTTTATAAACGGACTACACCACGGTCCCCCGAAACGAATTCAACACCACCATCACTAAACTTCCAACTCTTTCTATTATTATTATTATTATCTAAAAACATTTTCCTAGAACATTTGAGATTGAATAGCACAATTATAAGCATAAGGATGCTGTAAAAGCGTTTAGCTGTTCGGCGTGATGATGTTTAATCTCCTCGACAGCCTCTGTAGTCGCATTAGCTACTTGTTAGCAACCGCCTTTTTCAAAACACGTAACAGCTTGAAAAAAAAAAAGCTGGTAATAGGTAATATTGATGTATTTTATGTCGTGGAATAAAACGTGAAAGTGTCTTGAGCTTGAGTTCACACAGACCTTATTTCATTTAACCCATTCAAAAAACCCATTGACTTAACCGGAAGTGCTAAAATGCTAACTAAAATGCTGCGTTCTGGCCTACAAAGTGATGTCATACCAGAACCACTATATATTAGTTTGATTTGAAAGTTAATCACCTTTCAACAGTCTCTAGATATTGAAATATCCAAAGAGTGACAAAAGTAGTTCAGTGTGTTTTTGTGCTAGCATGAAGGCTTCAAACATATTGCGGCTTCTCCACAGGAACCATGTCAGAACATGTCCAGAGTGGCGATGTGTGGATTTAAATAACCACACAGGTGTGTGTGTGTGTGTGTGTGTGTGTGAGAGTGTGTGTGCCGCTCACCCACTGCTGTTTCTGCTGGCCTTGATTATCCACGTCCTGCTTCTGTTGGTACTTTCTATTACACAAACACATTTACACTTAGCAGGCGCTATTCAGTTGGCTCGTAACTTTATACTTTATACACTTATAACTTTATATAAGTGCAACATGGTTTGAAATCGAATTGTAAAAATGACCCTAGCTGATCTCATTGATAGTCCACCAAAAAATGAAACTAAACCTGTGTTGTTCTTAACCTGTATGACTTTCTTTCTTCTGCGTGACACAAAAGAACATATTTTGAAGAATGCTGGAAACCAAACAGTTTCGGGTCCCATTGACTTCCATTGTGTTTTTTGTACGGAAGTAAATGGGAACCGAAAATGTTCTTCAAAATATGTTCTTTTGTGTCACCTAGAAGAAA
This sequence comes from Rhinichthys klamathensis goyatoka, assembly GCF_029890125.1. Classification (NCBI taxonomy): domain Eukaryota; kingdom Metazoa; phylum Chordata; class Actinopteri; order Cypriniformes; family Leuciscidae; genus Rhinichthys; species Rhinichthys klamathensis. Next base: position 13,888,533 of record NW_026606587.1, read on the forward strand.
GAAAGTCACACAGGTTTAAATGAGTGAGACGTTTAATTTTTTGGTGGACTATCAATCCACGTTTGTCCTCCACAGAACAAAGAAAGTCATACAGGTTTGGAAGGAGTGAGTAAATGATTTTTGGGTGAACCATCCCTCAAACACACGAGACGTTTGTCTGCGCACACTGACCTGACTTCATCGATCTCTGACGCCCTCTCTTTGGCTTTCTTGTCCCGTAACTCGGCCTCCTTCACCTCTCGGTCCTTCCTTTCTTTTTCCAGCCGCTGCCTCTCATCCGATGCCCTTCTCCTCTCCTCCTGGAGACGCTTCTCCTCGTCTTTCTGAGAAAGAGACAAAAGCATTGAGCTGAACAGAAATAGTTCAAATATAAAAGGCAGAATGAGAATATGGCTGTATGATCATGAAAAAACTAATTATACAGGTGCTGGTCAACGAATTAGAATTATTTTAAATAGTGCAATCATGAAATTCTTTGAATGCATTTTTTGTGCAGAAAGCAAATCAGGTGTTCACCGCACCTGTCCTACTCGTTAGACTAATCACAGAACTCGTTATCTGGAAAAAAATTTGCTCAGCTGAGCTTTCCAAAAGGCCCATTTAGGCCATTTAACTGTGACACTGTTGTTTTATTGAATTAGAATAATGGTGAAAGCGTTTCATTGAATTAGAATAAATGCTCAAATTTTTGTTTTCTGTGAAGAGTGTTCACTGTGCAGTATAAAGTCAGGGTTGAGTAGAATTTCTAAGTTGTAAAATCAATCATGGGTAAGCAGCGCGACCTCTCAACCGGAATAGTGGCTCAAATTCAAGCCCTTCGCCAACAAGGCTTGACCCAAACTAAAATTGCTGAGCAGCTCGGCATCAGCCAGTCTTCCGTCTGCAAAGCTCTCAAGAAAAACTGCAGCAAGCGCACCAACTGTTCCGGCGTCCGAAAAACTTCTGCTCGCGACAACAAGCAGCTGAGAAAGATCGCAGTCAGCAACCGGTTCAAGTCCACTTCCGAGCTCACCGACTTGTGGAACAAGCAGACCGGCGCTGACGTCTCCAGATCAACCACTTACCGTCGTCTGCGCGAACTCGGCTTCAAATCTCGCGTTCCAGCAGTAAAACCGATGCTGAACAAGAAACAAATGGTGAAACGGCTGAAGTGGGCCAAAGAACACGGCGAGTGGACAGCTGAAGACTGGCAGAAAGTGGTCTTCAGTGACGAATCACGCTTCTGCATCTCCTTCGGTGACCAAGGTCCTCGTGTCTGGCGTCGTGGTGGCGAAACCTACAACCACGAGTGCGTGAAAAGATCCGTCAAGTTTCCCCAGAGCGTTATGGTCTGGGGATGCATGTCCGCTCGAGGTGTAGGGAAACTCTGCTTCCTCAAGAAGACTGTCAATGCTGCCGTTTATCAAGATGTTCTGGAAACGTTCCTGATTCCGACTGTTGAGGAACAGTTCGGCGAAGAAGACTTCATATTTCAACAGGATCTTGCACCGGCTCATGCGGCAAAGTCGACCAAAGATTGGTTCACTAAAAAACAGCTTGAAGTTTTGGCATGGCCGGCCAACTCGCCTGACCTCAATGTCATTGAAAGCCTTTGGGCCATCGTCAAGCGGAAAATTCGCGACAGAAAGCCTACTACGCTGGACCAACTGAAGCAGAACATCGCCACTGCCTGGGAAGCTGTGAGTGCGGAAACTTGCGACAAGCTGGTCAAATCAATGCCGCGGAGACTTCAGGCAGTCATACAAGCCAAAGGGGCAGCCACAAAATACTGAGAAAGTGATGATTGTAATTATAATAAAAATTATTGCAATTCAATGAAACGCTTTCACCATTATTCTAATTCAATAAAACAACAGTGTCACAGTTATATGGCCTAAATGGGCCTTTTGGAAAGCTCAGCTGAGCAAATTTTTTTCCAGATAACGAGTTCTGTCATTAGTCTAACGAGTAGGACAGGTGCGGTGAACACCTGATTTGCTTTCTGCACAAAAAATGCATTCAAAGAATTTCATGATTGCACTATTTAAAATAATTCTAATTCGTTGACCAGCACCTGTATGTAAACTAATCTTGATTCTCTAAGCAATATCACAATAATACACAGTGTTTTTGTCCCAAATAGCATGAGTCCAAATGTGATATTGATTTTATACAACAGTTCAATAAATAAGAAGATAATATTTGTTATATTTTAGACACAATTTTGTCTGTTTTGTTATGGTCTCCGTTTTGGCTATGAAAATATTACTTAAAGCCAGAGCAGAACTGTTGTAACAGTGAATGAATGAATTCTCGTTTTGAGCGAATCAATCGTGTGAATGATTCAATGATTCAATGACTCAATCATAAAGAGAGCCATTTACTTCATTGCTGAATGAATCAGACATTTGAACGAATCAAATGAATGACTTGGTCCATTTACCGCCACCTTTTTTTTAATATATCATATTTTGGGGACAGTTTGCCCAAATATGATTTATTTATTTACACTTAGTCTCCATGTCGTTTCAAACCTGTATGGCTTTCTTTGTTGCGGAACATAAAAGAAAATATTTTTTTCAAAGAATTTGGTCTGTAAATATATTTAAATATTAAAATAAAAATAAAAATCACGGCAATTTTAGCCCAAACATTTATGTGTAATAAATTAAATATTTCTTCCTTAAGCTACTCTTTGTAATGTCTATTTGATGCTTTTCTCGTTTTACACAATAATGACTTTAAATGATCTTTTAGGGGGAATTTCTCAGCCATTTTTGATGTGATTAATTAATTGCGTGATGTGCCGATTAATTAGATAAAAAAAAACTTTTAACGCTTGACAGCCCTACGTGAAAATTTAAAAAAGACAAATTCACACCATCAACAACGTTTTTTTTTTTCCCTTTTAAGAAGCTGGATAATAAATTAAAGCCTACCTCGTTTATCGTTAACTGATAATGGATAAAACTGGATAAACGAGGTAGGCGAATTATAGAAATGTGATTTCTAGACTTGGAGAAGTCATGTAAATTAATTTTAAAAAATAATCTACACAGGGACTTATATATATTCTAAAGAATATACATTTTTCTATTAATGACAAACTCAAAAAAATGGGTACGAGTATGGATAAAATATTGGTAAAAATCCATGAGTAAAAAATATTTTGAAAAGATTATATCCTTATCTAGTAAAACATAAACTGGAAAAGTAATGGAGCCTTCAAATATTGGAGTCAAAAAGCTTGAGAATTGCATTAAAATGCTTATTTTGTCTGAGGCAACTGCACAACATACTTTCGCCATGTAAGCTTTACCTCTGCTTGGGCCCAGAAAGTGTCTTTGTTGGTTCTCTTGATTTCAGACATGGCGTTAGTCTTCTGGTAAACAGATCCCTGTATGGAAAAAACAATGATTGGTTAATTATAATAAGTCCAGACGGAATTTTTAAACTTTGCATTCTCTGTGCTGATTTCAGTGGAAAGGTTCTGTGGAATGAAACTGAACATATTAATATATATATATATATATATATATATATATATATATATATATATATATATATATATATATATATATATAAAAATCAGAGCTGAGAGTGACACTCTTATAGCTGAAAGCATAAGCCAAAATATTTAAAGGGATACTTCAGGATTTAGCATTAAGCTTTGTATTAGTAGGAAACCTGTAGTATTTTCAAATTACCGTGCTTTCCACCGTCATATCCCGCTGAGACGAGAGATTTATGTATTTTTTGTCTGGAAAAAATCCTCCGATGATGCAAAAATCGTCACTTTGCGTCATCTGAGGATTTTTTGGCCAGAGGCTAAAGACTACAGTCAGTAGTAGGGGCTGTCCTGCATGTTCTCAACCCGCCCATAGAGGCTGGGATCTCACTCACAGAATGTACACACAGTGTCAGCCATCTTTGTTTGGAAGCTAAGCTAGCAGGCTCTTGTTCTGTGTCGAAAGCCGAGTAGTAGGGGTTACCATCCTCTTTTTCCCGGACATGTCCGACCGTCGATGTCCGGGATTCAGCTTTTGCTTTCTGCAGTCGCCATTCATTGTTTACATGCACACCTTTTGTTTCAATCTAACTGAATTCATTCCGATTGGTGTATCTGAATGTCGTGTTTACATGAACGCTAAACAAGTGATCGGTAGCATTGCTAAGAAAATTCCCGCTCCTCCGTGAGAGATACGAGACCGGTGCGTCTCACAGGTTTCGCTCATCGGTAAACACGCCACCGGCCTCGCGCCGTTCTCCCGCGGCCCTCAGTCTCATCCTGCTCGCCACAGTAAACATGACTCGTGTCGTTCTCCGACGGCCCTCACTCGTCCTGCTCGCCACAGTAAACATGACTCGTGTCGTTCTCCCACGGCCCTCACTCGTCCTGCTCGCCACAGTAAACATGACTCGTGTCGTTCTCCCGCGGCCCTCACTCGTCCTGCTCGCCGCAGTAAACATGACTCGTGTCGTTCTCCCGCGGCCCTCACTCGTCCTGCTCGCCGCAGTAAACATGACTCGTGTCGTTCTCCCACGGCCCTCACTCGTCCTGCTCGCCGCAGTAAACATGACTCGTGTCGTTCTCCCACGGCCCTCACTCGTCCTGCTCGCCCCAGTAAACATGACTCGTGTCGTCCTGCTCGCCGCAGTAAACATGACTCGCGCCGTTCTCCCACGGCCCTCAGTCTCGTCCTGCTCGCCACAGTAAACATGACTCGCGCCGTTCTCCCGCGTCCCTCACTCGTCCTGCTCGCCACAGTAAACATGACTCGTGTCGTTCTCCCGCGGCCCTCACTCGTCCTGCTCGCCGCAGTAAACATGACTCGTGTCGTTCTCTCGCGGCCCTCAATCGTCCTGCTCGCCACAGTAAACATGACTCGTGTCGTTCTCCCGCGGCCCTCACTCGTCCTGCTCGCCACAGTAAACATGACTCGTGTCGTTCTCCCGCGGCCCTCACTCGTCCTGCTCGCCACAGTAAACATGACTCGTGTCGTTCTCCCGCGGCCCTCACTCGTCCTGCTCGCCACAGTAAACATGACTCGTGTCGTTCTCCCGCGGCCCTCACTCGTCCTGCTCGCCGCAGTAAACATGACTCGTGTCGTTCTCCCGCGGCCCTCACTCGTCCTGCTCGCCACAGTAAACATGACTCGTGTCGTTCTCCCGCGGCCCTCACTCGTCCTGCTCGCCACAGTAAACATGACTCGTGCCGTTCTCCCGCGGCCCTCACTCGTCCTGCTCGCCACAGTAAACATGACTCGTGTCGTTCTCCCGCGGCCCTCACTCGTCCTGCTCGCCACAGTAAACATGACTCGTGTCGTTCTCTCGCGGCCCTCAATCGTCCTGCTCGCCACAGTAAACATGACTCGTGTCGTTCTCCCGCGGCCCTCACTCGTCCTGCTCGCCACAGTAAACATGACTCGTGTCGTTCTCCCGCGGCCCTCAATCGTCCTGCTCGCCACAGTAAACATGACTCCCGTCGTTCTCCCGCGTCCCTCACTCGTCCTGCTCGCCCCAGTAAACATGACTCGTGTCGTTCTCCCGCGGCCCTCACTCGTCCTGCTCGCCCCAGTAAACATGACTCGTGTCGTTCTCTCGCGGCCCTCACTCGTCCTGCTCGCCACAGTAAACATGACTCGTGTCGTTCTCCCGCGGCCCTCACTCGTCCTGCTCGCCACAGTAAACATGACTCGCGCCGTTCTCCCACGGCCCTCAGTCTCGTCCTGCTCGCCACAGTAAACATGACTCGCGCCGTTCTCCCGCGGCCCTCACTCGTCCTGCTCGCCACAGTAAACATGACTCGCGCCGTTCTCCCGCGGCCCTCACTCGTCCTGCTCGCCACAGTAAACATGACTCGCGCCGTTCTCCCACGGCCCTCAGTCTCGTCCTGCTCGCCACAGTAAACATGACTCGCGCCGTTCTCCCGCGGCCCTCACTCGTCCTGCTCGCCACAGTAAACATGACTCGCGCCGTTCTCCCGCGGCCCTCAATCGTCCTGCTCGCCACAGTAAACATGACTCGTGTCGTTCTCCCGCGGCCCTCACTCGTCCTGCTCGCCACAGTAAACATGACTCGTGTCGTTCTCCCGCGGCCCTCACTCGTCCTGCTCGCCGCAGTAAACATGACTCGTGTCGTTCTCCCGCGGCCCTCACTCGTCCTGCTCGCCACAGTAAACATGACTCGTGTCGTTCTCCCGCGGCCCTCAATCGTCCTGCTCGCCACAGTAAACATGACTCGTGTCGTTCTCCCGCGGCCCTCACTCGTCCTGCTCGCCACAGTAAACATGACTCGCGCCGTTCTCCCGCGGCCCTCACTCGTCCTGCTCGCCCCAGTAAACATGACTCGTGTTGTTCTCCCGCGGCCCTCACTCGTCCTGCTCGCCCCAGTAAACATGACTCGTGTCGTTCTCTCGCGGCCCTCAATCGTCCTGCTCGCCACAGTAAACATGACTCGTGTCGTTCTCCCGCGGCCCTCACTCGTCCTGCTCGCCCCAGTAAACATGACTCGTGTCGTTCTCTCGCGGCCCTCACTCGTCCTGCTCGCCACAGTAAACATGACTCGTGTCGTTCTCTCGCGGCCCTCAATCGTCCTGCTCGCCACAGTAAACATGACTCGTGTTGTTCTCCCGCGGCCCTCACTCGTCCTGCTCGCCACAGTAAACATGACTCGTGTCGTTCTCTCGCGGCCCTCAATCGTCCTGCTCGCCACAGTAAACATGACTCGTGTCGTTCTCCCGCGGCCCTCACTCGTCCTGCTCGCCCCAGTAAACATGACTCGTGTCGTCCTGCTCGCCACAGTAAACATGACTCGCGTCGTTCTCCCGCGGCCCTCACTCGTCCTGCTCGCCACAGTAAACATGACTCGCGTCGTTCTCCCGCGGCCCTCACTCGTCCTGCTCGCCACAGTAAACATGACTCGCGTCGTTCTCCCGCGGCCCTCACTCGTCCTGCTCGCCACAGTAAACATGACTCGTGTCGTTCTCCCGCGGCCCTCACTCGTCCTGCTCGCCACAGTAAACATGACTCGTGTCGTCCTGCTCGCCACAGTAAACATGACTCGCGTCGTTCTCCCGCGGCCCTCACTCGTCCTGCTCGCCACAGTAAACATGACTCGCGTCGTTCTCCCGCGGCCCTCACTCGTCCTGCTCGCCACAGTAAACATGACTCGCGTCGTTCTCCCGCGGCCCTCACTCGTCCTGCTCGCCACAGTAAACATGACTCGTGTCGTTCTCCCGCGGCCCTCACTCGTCCTGCTCGCCACAGTAAACATGACTCGCGTCGTTCTCCCGCGGCCCTCACTCGTCCTGCTCGCCACAGTAAACATGACTCGCGTCGTTCTCCCGCGGCCCTCACTCGTCCTGCTCGCCACAGTAAACATGACTCGCGTCGTTCTCCCGCGGCCCTCACTCGTCCTGCTCGCCACAGTAAACATGACTCGTGTCGTTCTCCCGCGGCCCTCACTCGTCCTGCTCGCCACAGTAAACATGACTCGTGTCGTTCTCCCGCGGCCCTCACTCGTCCTGCTCGCCACAGTAAACATGACTCGCGCCGTTCTCCCACGGCCCTCAGTCTCGTCCTGCTCGCCACAGTAAACATGACTCGCGCCGTTCTCCCGTGGCCCTCACTCGTCCTGCTCGCCACAGTAAACATGACTCGTGTCGTTCTCTCGCGGCCCTCACTCGTCCTGCTCGCCACAGTAAACATGACTCGTGTCGTTCTCCCGCGGCCCTCACTCGTCCTGCTCGCCACAGTAAACATGACTCGTGCCGTTCTCCCGCGGCCCTCACTCGTCCTGCTCGCCACAGTAAACATGACTCGCGTCGTTCTCCCGCGGCCCTCACTCGTCCTGCTCGCCACAGTAAACATGACTCGTGTCGTTCTCCCGCGGCCCTCACTCGTCCTGCTCGCCACAGTAAACATGACTCGCGTCGTTCTCCCGCGGCCCTCACTCGTCCTGCTCGCCACAGTAAACATGACTCGCGTCGTTCTCCCGTGGCCCTCACTCGTCCTGCTCGCCACAGTAAACATGATGAATGGCGACAGTAGAACGCAAAAGCCGAATCCCGGAAATTTTGGGCGATCTCGAAACACATTTTCGGGCAGACTCATCACGGAGACTCACTAGTAGCCTAGACTTGTTGTTTAACTACTACGCTCTGTTACCGGTAGGCGTGGCCTCCTAGGGCAGCGAAGCAAGTGCATTCTGGGAGTTGTTGTCTTTCATCCACATAAGCCAAAAATACATTTTCTGGCTTTTCTCAGTCTAGAAAGCTCCAAATTCAAAAATAATTTCACATTTCTTCTAGATAAATGACCCATTTTAAATACACATTCATCTTTCCAGAGGTGAAATATCCCTTTAATAAGCATGCATATGAGGTGGGGGGGATCTCTCACAGCTTCTGCAGGGGTTAAAACAAAAGCAAGACTAACAATACATTAAAAAGAGGTTTACTCATTCCCAATGTACTGTAGATAAGAGTTTGTGGGTTCATTTGGAGCTCAGCAGAGAAATGATTTCAAACCACCACAACAGTTTTCACATTCCCAGCGTTCTGGCTCCCTCCCTGTGAAACTCCTGACACAGCACTGTGAAAGAGCGCTTGAGATAAACATGCAGCGGGCTGGCACTGACCCGGACACCACTGGGCCATCACAAGACCTGTCTGATGCCTTCTGCTTAGGGGTGCACGATAGAACAGCCACCGTATCGGTATCGGCCGATATCTTGAAGCCGATAAATAACGCATTATTTCCTTCAGCTCAGACACTTCAGATGTGCACTGTTCAACAGGATGGTTTTGAGTTGCTTGAAATATGATTGAAATCACTTCAATAAAAGGCAAATAAAGCTCAGCGCATCATGTGCACCAATTTTTCATATACTGTAGGCTACATAAAATTAAAATAAGAATATTTTAAATTGTGCGTTTAGAATTTAATGTTTTTTTGTTTGTTTTTGTAATGAGGCTCTCAAAAATTATATAAAAATTTGGATTTAGATTCATCAGCCAATATATCGGTTATCGGCTTTCAAATATAAAGAATTATCGGTATCAGCCAAAATGTTCATATCGGTGCATCCCTACTTGAGCTGACAACTAAACTAAATGATTACATGCACTCATGGGTCAATGTTAATAATGTTACTCTTAACTATGTTGCACCAAAAACTGCTTTACTAAAAGGCTATTTCCTCTCTGACCGCTGGTATTAAACAGGCTGTCTGCTACTGTACCTTTAAGACTTCTGTATTCAAATGACCTCTGTTATGATTAGATTAAAATGTTTTTAAAAGATGTCTCTTCTGCTCAACAAGAGAGCATTTAATTGATCAGAAACACAGTAAAAACAGTAATATTGTGAATATCAATACAATTTAAAATTAGTGCTGTCACGATACTGGAATTTCAAATTTCGATACAATACCTTCAAAAATATTGATATTTGATATTTTCGATACCACGGGGAAAACAGTGTAAAATAACACTGGATATTCTTCAATGTAAAAATTAAATACAACTTTATGCTTACAATTAAATTTACAAAAGTTATTCAGTCAAGATCAGTGGGTAATATTCTCGATGTCGTTTGTTCTTTGATTAACATGACAGACGGCAGCAGGATTATTAGGCTGCTGTCACTTTAAGAGCTTATGCACGGATCCAATATACTGATACACTGAGTTTTCTTAACTATTTATGTTCCAAAACTGACTGTATTTACCGGAATACTTGCCAAGACAGACATTTGACATAGTTTTGTATGTATTTGACCATTTAGGAGCAATAAGCGATGAAAAAGAACTCAGTTTGGTTCTCGCAATCTGTTGGAGAGGCGACTTTATGACAGCAACACTTATATCAGTGTGTGGCTTTTGGTGTTTGCACGAAACCTGCAGGAAGGAGTACAATTTTGCACAATACAGCACCATTCAACCGGAGCAAATGAGACAATAGAGTGAGAAGAGGCGGGTGTGTGTCAATGCGCAGCTGCTATTACTGATACTAGCAATATCGATACTGCAGAAAAGGAGTATTGGAACCCTTTCAGATATTTCAGTATCGATACATTTCGAAATATCAATATTTTTGACAACACCATTTAAAAGAACCATTTTCAATGTGAATATATTGTAAAATGTAATTTATTCCTGTTATCTAAGCTGAATTTTCAGCATTATTACTCTTCAGAGTCACATGATCCTTGAACATTATTAATGTCTGTACTGTCACCTTTGATTCATTTAATGTGTCCTTGCTGAATAAAAGTATTACTTGCTTTTAAAAAAAAATCTTGCTGAGCCCAAACTTTTGAACAGTAGTATACGCATGTTGTAGGACTGGAAATAAAAGCTGCACTGGACGGTGCTCTGGTGCATGATGTGCGTGACACTGACCACAGGCCCCTGCGGCCCGGCGTCTCTGAAGCGATTGGTCTCTTTGTGAAAGCTGTAGTTGGCTCCTGAGGCTTTAGCCACTTTCTGCATGATGGCGTCAGGCTCCGCGTCCTCCTCCCCTCGTGCATTTATCGTCACGTGAGCTCCCTGCAGACACAGAGCCATCAGTTTAGTCCCACACACAAAACACGTTTTCAATACTCGATTAGAACATGCGTATGAAACCATCAGATGCAAGCGTCAAAATTCACAGTCTGGTTTCAAACGAAACATACCCACGTACACACTCTCGTCAGCTTATCAGCAACCTTTGGCTGTGTGTATGAAAATAAACACAGCTAGCTTAGATAGACTACATTTTCTATGTTCTAAATGCCTCCTATGTTGCATCTTATGTTGCATCTTAAAGGGACAATGTGTACTTTATGTATTTTATTATTTAAAATCAATATTTTTATTCATAAATATGTCCTCAATGGTGTACAAATACCTCTGCCAATTATCTGACTTATCCTAGTAAACGAAGAATTTATTATCTTTAAATTAATTACAGTCTTAATTACAAGCTTTTTTTCATTGTTTGGTTGTGTACTTTATTTTATAGTGTAAGACTGGAAAACTGGTTATAGGGAACGACCACTTCTTGAGAAGACAAAGAACCCACTGCATAGTAGCATTTGGGCTCACTCTTGTGAAGGCCCCATCGGAGACTAGAGGTCTCACCTCTGAATCATCCTAATCTACATTTCTTCCCCTCATCCCCCACTCCTTCCCCTTCATGCAGATCACCTGAAACTCATTTAAGAATATATGTATGGTTTGATGTGAATGATTTTCATTGAGTATTATGTTTGGTATCATTTGAAATGTCTCAAGAATGAGTGGTACAAATGTCTCATTCCCAAAGTATAAAACAAAAGGTAATAAGGTTTTTTAGAAGTTTAGAGAAACTGGCACACAAAGAAAGGTGGACAAATGGTCTCCACGCCCCCACCCAAGAGGTGTAACCTCTGAATGGAAATTACCATTGTAAGGAAGTTCTGGCTATTTAATGGAAGGCAGCAAGGGGTTCGGAGCTCTTTCTGTATCTCAGATAGCCCGTGGATGCTGAGTCGCCGAGACTCAGCATTCATGTATTTCATGTTGGGTAAAAGATTTTCCTCTTTGTTCTAGAACATTTGATGATTTGCATTGATTATCTATCAATTGATTATGGAATTGTTATAATACATTTACCTGACATAATAAATTGTTATATTTGATTATTCTAACAGACTTTGACTTTATTTTCATTGGAGTTAAAAGGAATAGTCAAACATTAACGTATACTTAATGATGCACATCATTGAAAAACACTTTCATTTTATGGAGTCAGATGAAACGAGTTAATACATAAGAAAAAATGTATTGTATTTAGTTAAAAATCTCCTTGCCATGGGAAAAGACGGAACACGCGTTGAGACCTTCACCGCTAATTTGAATGCCGCCATTGGATCAAATTAGACGGACTTACAATAGACAGATGAACATTTATAGTTAAAAGTTGATGATGATATCTAACAATGCACGTACTTCAGAAAATATAATGAATAAAGGCATAACTACTTATTACAATTCATGTTTTTCACAGTCAGTAATTCATACTGTAACATTCGTTTAATAATAATAATAATAATTCATTACATTTATTTAGCGCTTTTCTAGGCACTCAAAGCGCTTCACATGGAAGGGGGAATCTCCTCAACCACCACCAATGTGCAGCATCCACTTGGATGATGCGACGGCAGCCATATTGCGCCAGAACGCTCACCACACACCAGCTTACTGGTGGAGAGAGTGATGAAGCCAATCAGTGTATATATATATATATGGGGATTATTAGGAGGCCATGATGGACAGAGGCCACTGGGCAAATTTGGCCAGGATGCCGGGGTTACAGCCCTACTCTTTCGAAAGACATCCTGGGATTTTTAATGACCACAGAGAGTCGGGACCTCAGTTTAACGTCTCATCTGAAGGACGGTGCTCTTTGACAGTATAGTGTCCCCGTCACTATACTGGGGCGTTAGGACCCACACAGACCACAGGGTGAGCACCCCCTGCTGGCCTCACTAACACCTCTTCCAGCAGCAACCTTGTTTGTTTTTTCAGGAGGTCTCCCATCCAGGTACTGACCAGGCTCAGCCCTGCTTAGCTTCAGTGGGCAACCAGTCTTGGGCTACAGGGTGATATGGCTGTTTGTTCGTTGTGTCAAGTTGCTGTTTGTTTGAAATAACAAACCTGTTCACCGAAGCAACACTCAACGAAGTGCTATTAGAAGACATCCTGTCATAGCTTTTTGGTACATAATGGCTACTGTAGATGCAACGCGTATTTGAAAAAGCGAGGCGCTGGAGAGCACAATTCGTTTGAATGCAAAATACATTTTCATCGCTAGATGGGAGAAATTCCTACACAATGTCCCTTTAAATGCCTCCTATGTTGCATCTTATGTCGCATCTCATATTGCATCTTAAATGCCTTCTATGTTGCATCTTATGTCGCATCTTAAATGCCTCCTATGTTGCATCTTATGTCGCATCTCATATTGCATCTTAAATGCCTTCTATGTTGCATCTTATGTCGCATCTTAAATGCCTCCTATGTTGCATCTTATGTCGCATCTTAAATGCCTCCTATGTCGCATCTTATGTCGCATCTTAAATGCCTCCTATGTTGCATCTTATGTCGCATCTCATATTGCATCTTAAATGCCTTCTATGTTGCATCTTATGTCGCATCTTAAATGCCTCCTATGTCGCATCTTATGTCGCATCTTAAATGCCTCCTATGTTGCATCTTATGTCGCATCTTATGTCGCATCTTAAATGCCTCCTATGTTCCATCTTATGTCGCATCTTATGTCGCATCTTAAATGCCTCCTATGTTCCATCTTATGTTGCATTTTATGTTGCATTTTAAATGCATCTTATGTCGCATCTTATGTCGCAGTCGCATCTTATGTCGCATCTTATGTCGCATCTTATGTCGCATCTTATGTCGCATCTTATGTCGCATCTTAAATGCCTCCTATGTTCCATCTTATGTCGCATCTTATGTCGCATCTTAAATGCCTCCTATGTTCCATCTTATGTCGCATCTTATGTCGCATCTTAAATGCCTCCTATGTTCCATCTTATGTTGCATTTTATGTTGCATTTTAAATGCATCTTATGTCGCATCTTATGTCGCAGTCGCATCTTATGTCGCATCTTATGTCGCATCTTATGTCGCATCTTATGTCGCATCTTAAATGCCTCCTATGTTCCATCTTATGTCGCATCTTATGTCGCATCTTAAATGCCTCCTATGTTCCATCTTATGTCGCATCTTATGTCGCATCTTAAATGCCTCCTATGTTCCATCTTATGTTGCATTTTATGTTGCATTTTAAATGCATCTTATGTCGCATCTTATGTCGCAGTCGCATCTTATGTCGCATCTTATGTCGCATCTTATGTCGCATCTTATGTCGCATCTTATGTCGCATCTTAAATGCCTCCTATGTTGCTTCTTATGTTGCATCTTAAATGCCACTTATGCTGCATCATATATTTAATTTAAAATTTATTTTTTGACTTCGTAATTTTTTTCATTAAAATGTCATAGCTGGATATTCCATTCAAAACAACACTGGACAATACTCTCTGTTGACGCATGTCGGACTTCAATTATTTAGACCCGCTTAAAAGCATATTCCATCAATGAACAACCCCGGAGCTCACAGTAGGTCTGTCTCTACAGGTTCACAGTCCTCCTTTGAAAGTTATCATTAAAAACCAGTTCCCCCATGGAAAAAATAAATTGAGTTTTTACTTCCACAATGTGACTATTGCACTCTATTGACTGCAAGCTCACATTCAGATCTCCCTCCATCCAACCAACAGCTGATGGATAGAACCATGTCACTAAAACTGATACAAATGCCCTCAAAAGTCAAAATATGAAAAATGCCTGTTCTTGTTCCTGTTTTATATTTATAACATGATATAATTAAGCAATATCACACAAGCAAGAGTGACATTTTTCAGATATAAGCACAATTGCAAATGTGATGTTGATTTCTTACAGAAGTTCAGTAAACAAAGTTAACATTAAGTGACTTACATTTTAGACAAAATATTGTTCGTATTTTGCCAATTTAAAATAGATTCAAACAAATCACATTAGAACCGTTGCGCGTCTCTTAGCAGCAGACAGTGGTGTTTCATTACTGAATTAATCCATGTTGAGTGAATTATTCAATGACCTATTGTTAATACAATGACAATTCGAAGAATATGGGTGACCAAACAGATGATGAACCCCATTGACCTCCATAATATGGAGAAAAAAACAATACTATGGAAGTCAATGGGGTCCAACAACACTGTCTGGTTACCAACATTCTTCAAAATATCTTCTTTTGTGTTCAGCAGAAGAAAGAAATTTATACAGGTTTGGAACATTATGAGGGTGAGTAAATGATGACAGAATTTCATTTTTGGGTGAACAATACCTTAAAGACCTACAGGCAGTTTTAGTTTTACATTTTTAAAATATAATTAAATGTAATTTTTCTATTTAAAAATTAACACAAAAAATAAGCAAATGTAAATCAGAGTGTAATGCCTCTGAACTGTAAAGTAAAACTTGAAATAAGTGTGTAAATCCAATGCCACTTTAGATGTACGTAGCCTTCTGTACCACCTTTTGTTGATACTAATTTCATTTGGTAACAGCCCTATAGTGTATTATTACTCTAATTGAAATGATTAAATTTAAGAATTTGACATAAAGGATGATACATATTTAATAACGCAAAATAACGCAGGGGTCCTTATAATGGTAAAAATGACCCTAGAAACCAATTTAAGTGGGCAAAAAAACACCCCTTAAAGTGAATTTCTGCTGTAAATGTTGAACCAGCCATGAGACTTTCAGATAGTGAGAGCTTGTGGTCTGATGTTGTCAAGCTCTGAATAACTACTACCAGCTAAGCCAAATCAAATGTGTCACTCTAGATATAGCCCATGATGTCATATCCTGTAGTGAGCCTCTTACCTGCTCGTCACTGAAGTTCATGGATCATTAACTCAACCGCACTATTCACTAGGTGTGTAACGGTTCTGATAGCTCACGGTTCGGTTTGTATCACGGTTTTAGGGTCACAGTTTCAGTACGATTCTGTATGCGTTATAGGCTCAGGACTACTGTCAAATAAAAATAAAGCGCAAAGATACACATGAAATAAGTTTTTCATGTAGATCTAACAGTATTTTTCAGGTACAGAAATTGAATCAAATGTAAAATAACACTGCATAGTCTGTTTAACTAACATGTATTATTCCTTATTAAAGGCATAGTTCGCCCAAAAATTCCTCACCCTCATGCCGCTCAAAACCCGTAAAACTTTCATTCATTTTCAGGACACAAATTAAGATTTTTTGATGAAATCTGAGAGATTTCTGTCCCTCCATTGACGGCTACGCAACTACCACTTTGACGCTTAAAAAAGGTTCATAAAGACATTGTAAAACTAATCCATATGAATTTTTACCATTACACCAAAACTATTCACAATACCCTTCTTTTCAGTTGTGTTGGGTATTGTGAATAGTTTTGGTGTAACGGTGACCAATATAAATAACAAAATAGCCAAGTTACCTTAAGAAAGTTAGCCATGGAGCTCACATGGTTCGCACACTGGCCTTTTCTGGCGTCTTTAACGCCCTCACCGGTCTGAAAGAAGAAATGCACAAAAAGAAATGTCGTAAACATGCAAATTATGGGTGGCCGATGACCAAAATATTATGTAATTATACATCACGGTTATGGCATACATACCAATTTTATTTTATTTTTTTTGCAGGAAACTCAATGAAAAATAGTTTGTATAATCAAATAACCAAGTGGCAATGCCTATTTTAAAGCTGCAGTCCGGAACTTTTCCTCTTTGTCGCAATCTCTCTGTTCGAAATCTGTAACTGCAGTGATTCGCGGAATTATTATCTTTACGTGGGTTGTAAATCGGCATGAAACAGCGCGGATGAACACAGTGCTTTGAGGCGAGTGCTGCTGTCAGTCACCGCGCTGTGTGGATATAATGTCATACAGAATCACAGATTCACTTTTTGAAAGTTTGACCAACATAAGAATTTTCATAAGAAAATGTCTTCTGAACAAGTAAGTAAAATCCATTTTTGTTCTGACCAACTAAGGGGGAAAAAGCATTCGACATGATAAGCTTCGTTAGATTTAATCAACGCGATTTACAGCAACCGTGCAAATTATAGCCTACTTTGTTCTCAAATTGTTCATGTTAACAACATCAGCATTGCGTGACTAATGTTAAATTTAATGTGTTTTATGGTTACCTGTGTAGTTCAGATTCTCCATAATAGCAAAACGAGAAAGGCACAACAAAGGAAACTCCATAACTGTGTGAATTAAGAAAACGTACTGTTACACGATTGAACTATTGAAATGTCTTACTTGTTCAGCAGAAAAAAAGCCGTCTCTTCTTCCGTTTTGAACCCCTTCAAAACACGGAGTTCAAGCACTTTTCAAAAGCACCGCCGATGTTTAAATCCTTGTGTTCGCATGAGACGGTTTCTTTCTCTTTCTCTAGCCACCTTAAATCCGAAGTACGAAGTCTTTTGGGTTTTATAACTGCTGAATCTCCAGTTGACACTGATGATTGTTGTTTGGATCTTTCTGGATGCCATAAGTTTAATTATGTAAAGTGCTGCGAGAAAAGCCTATACATCTAAACATCTCGTCACGCGCAGTATAGCCGGCTAGCCGAAACTCCTTCTTTATGTGTACGGGTGTGACGTAATGACGCAAAGACATGCTCGAATTTCCCGCGGAAACCCACCAGTACCACTGGAATTAAAATAATTATTACAAGCTAACCGTTTTGAATCTAGCTATGGCAAGCAGATAGTTTTGACCACTGGCAGAATAAGTTTTTTTTTTAATATAATTATTTTGGATTATTTTTAACTTAAAAAAGTTACGGACTGGAGCTTTAAGATAATTCAGTGGATGGATCAAATATGCCATCAAACTGTCCAGTCCTGATGAATTTTTGTATTGGATTTGGTGAGTAGGAGATAAAACTGATTCATAAATACATTTGACAGAGGTGCTTTACTGCAGCAACTGGGTCAGATAATCCCAAGGGCATCTTTGCGGTTATACAGACCGGAAACCGTGTGAAGAGTTAGAGAGGGAAGGAAACTCACCCAGTTGATGAGGACGTATTTGGGAAGGCCAGAGTTGGGGTCTTGAACTCGGCAAAAAGCATACATCACCTTCCCACTGTTCAGCTCCTCGAACAACTCCTCCAAACCACCATCTGAAAATCACACACTTCTGCGGTCAAATCGTTTCAGTCATTCAATATAAATGATAAATATGAATCTGACTGGATGAGCCAGTTCCACCACCCTTTGCATTCATACAATACAATACAATACACATGATGTTATGCAGACTTTTGTAAAATAAACCTAGCCTATTTTCCACATCTCACACAAACTTTATGGAAAGAATTTGGTTGAATACCATGAATATGCCTATTGATGAACCATTGCAGCATGAAAAAATTATCTTTTTCATCTAAAAGTCAAAGTTTATCCAAGTAAAAGGATTATATTTTGTTTGAAAACATTCCAGATTAATATTAATGTTGTTTTCAAGGTGATCTGTTTCTAGACATTTCATAATAAATTTGGACTGTCACGAGTTGAAATAAAAGTGTTCTTATAAATTTCATATAATGACATTTCAACAAAATTTCTCATGAATATTGAAAGAAATATTTTTCTCTTGCATCAAAATGTTTATGTTATTAATGAAAAATCTCTCAATTATTTTGAATAAAAAGAGATTAACATGGTAATAACACTAACGTTCAAATATCAGACTAACGTCTGATACGCTGCAATATTATAAGCTTATAAACAGACTCTGGACTGCAAAAATCATATGCATATTTTGCATGCATTATAAGAGTAAAAATCAAATTAAAATAAAAACCAGCACCCTTTGACCAGGTCTTCCCAAACTGGGGTTCGAGACACTGCAGGGGGTTTTGAGTCGAAAACTTAATAATAAATGTAAAATTAAAGTAAATAATTTTACACAAAACAGATAAAAAATAAAGCACTTTCTAAAAATGCACTTTATATGTTCGTCTGCATGTCTATTCACTGACATTAGAGTGCCATGAACATGCAAATGTGTTGCTAAATTATTAAAATATTAACTGAAAATTCATATCAAACAGCTTGTAATATTATATTAGTACAAGTAGTGCATTACCTTGTAAGGAATATTTGTTCTCTTTTTATTGATTATTGGAGCCTTTTATCATTACGGTTTCAGTTGTTTTATAAACACAGTAAACCGATATTACCACATAACTCCCTTTTACCATAGTTAACATCGATGTTTATTCACAGGAGCTTCTCACATATCGAAAGAGCTTCTTGTAGGAAGACAGATGTTCAGATGAATCTTGGCCTGTCCTTGACAGTCTGTCAGTTCACTGCACCGTTCATGTGATTCATTCCCAGAACACACTGTACAGTGCAAAACAAGTCTGCGAGCTAGAGACGGACTTGAGCTGATACTGTGTGCTTGAAACACTGTTTTATATCCGACATAGCACATGATTCTAGTGTGAATAACCAACTCGTTGATCGTGTCTCCACACTATAACGGTAGTGTTATCGTGTAAACCCACCTCCTTTCTCCGCCAGCCGGATGTCATTTGTGTTTCCCTCATAGGTGAAGAGAGCCCTGCAGACACACAAGTGCACAGGCAATGCATTAAATAAAGACTAGGGGTGTAACGATACACGTATTCGTATTGAACCGTTCGGTACGAGGCTTTCGTTCGGTACGCATTACAAACCGAACCACCATTTTTCCTGCCGACCAAAAACAACCACAACGTCGCGCGACATCAAATGGCAAACATAATGAAAGCGGAACGAAACTCACTATTTTGTGCTTCACGGACCGTTTATCAGTCAAACGCATTTGAATTCGCCACTGAAGTAATAACATCGCTGCGAGATCTAGTGAGAAACATTCACATTTCTCCGTTATTAACGGATCAAACAGCGCTGACGTGGAAACCAGGAGAAACATTGTTCCATGAATGAACTAGTCATAGGCTTTAAGTTCACAGATCAGCAACATTCACCATGGATATACTGTAGTAACACTCACTGTAACCATGGGAGTTTGGCAGAAATAGTGAAATGCTTTCAATTATATCAAACATCTTTTCCCAGCACTTCAAAACTCAAATATTATATTATTTGCTCATCTTTCAAAGATTACCCCCATTTATAAAACTAAAAGTTTCAAGATGTAGGAACTCAAACTTATTTAAAAATATTTTTTCTTTTAATAAATAGGAAATTTCTCTGGCATTTCTTTCTTTTTGCTGTACCGAACCGTGACACCACTGTATCGTATCGAACCGAACCTTGAATTTTGTGAACCGTTACACCCCTAATAAAGAAGACCCAGACATATTTCAAGCAAATTCGAACAAAATAGGCCAAAACTAGTTTGTTTGGTGTCCGAAACAGCTTGCCTTTCTGGGAAAGTTCACTCTGGCTGATAAACACCTTTCTAATCGAAAGCGACACCGTCACGGTTCTTAGTACTGTAAAAGCTGCTTGATTTAAAGCCGTCTAGTGGATAGTGCAATAAATAAACGTTATGCGACTTAAATAACAAAATAAAGAAATTATAAACTCAAATCAAAATGACAAAACCACAATAAAATCACTTAAACTTTAAAATACAAAAAAATAAAATGAATTCAAAATATCCCAATGATATATCGGCCACCATATCGGTATCGGCCGATATATGATAATTAATAAAGAAAATGTGTCTGATATATTAAAACCGATGAATAATGGATTATTTCATTCAGCGGAGACACTTCAGATGGTTTTGAATTGCTTGAAATATGATTGAAATCACTTAAAAACAGGAAAATACAGTTCAGTGCAACAAGTGCAGCGCAAATCTGTCGTATCGGCTACATAAAATTATCATGAGAATGTTATAATTGTGTGTTTTGGACATGGCTTTTAATGGTGAGACTTTTGTTTTTGTAATCACTCAGGCTCTCAAAAATTATATAAAAATTTGGATTTAGATTTATCGGCCAATATATCGGTTATCGGCTTTCAAATATAAATAATTATCGGTATCGGCCGAATTTTTTTTATTAGTTACGAATTTTCTGCCAGTTATTTGCATCCCTATCTAAAATAAATAACATTTTGTTGACTACTGTTGGCTGAATGCAAAAGGAACTCCTCTCTGAAGTGTTTGTAATATGAGGAAGGTTTTGAGGTGGCACTTTATATGCGTGTGTGTGTGTGTGTGTGTGTGTGTAATCACTTTTGATTCTCTCTCTAAACAAAGACACTTGTATAGCAAAGGAAGCTGTATCAACTTCCTCTCTGAAACACTGAGCCAAGCCAACTCAACGCTCTCGACTGTCAGAAACAAGAAGTGGAGTAATGAGGAATAAGAAGTGCAGTAGTCTTATTTCTAGAAGGGCTCACAGGTCAGATCGTCCTGTGACATTCATGCTCTGTTGTGGTTTGATACGGAAACGAAAGTCGCGATTGTTACGACGCAGCTGCTTCTTTATTAGGCGATGTTGAGTTGCTGACTCAGGAAAACCGCTGGTTTTGTGACAATGTCTATCAAAAACACACTGAGCTCTGAAACAGCAAACACTGCAGCCCATTATAAACTCCTCCATTTCATATAGACCGTTAGATATAAACAACGAGGTTATTTAATAATCTGAAAATGCTACTACAGTATATTATCAGAATAACAGAGATTGTTGAAGATTTCTCATAACTTTTCTTTATTTTCTTAAAGCCTTGTTTATTTATGGGATTACATAGGATTTTAAAGTCTACATTTTGGACCCAACTGTAGATATATTAATACAATTTAGTGACAGAAAAAAATAGATTAAAAACATTTCTGTTTACTGGTCACGCACGAACAATATGATGTCAATAATCTCAAAATTGCCAAATATCAACCATTTATTTGCCCTGTTATATGTTTAATGGCGCAAAACACCATAAATCTGAAGTATACAACCATAACTACCATTCAGAATATGGGGTCAGGAAGATTTTTTAATGTTTTTGAAAGAAGTCTCTTCTGCTCACCAAGGCTGCATTTATTTGATTAAAAATACAGTAAAATCAGTAATATTGTGAAATATTATTACAATGTCAAATATCTGTTTTCTATGTGAATATATAGTAAAGTGTAATTTATTTCTGTGATCAAAGCTGAATTTTCAGCATCATTACTCCAGTCTTCAGTGTCACATGATCCTTCAGAAATCACTCTAATATGATGATTTGATGCTCATGAAACATTTCTGATTATTATCAATGTTGAAAACAGTTGTGCTGCTTCATTTTTTGTGTGTGTGTGGAAACAGTGTAACATTCTTTTTAGGTTTCTTATTTATTTGAAATAGTAAAGGCATTGTTACAATATTCTGTCAATAAAAGATCAAAATCTTACTGACCCAAAACTTTTGAATGCTATTGCACGTTATTTTTTCCCCATTTGCGAAACTCAAGTGTCTGTATTGGTGTAATTTCTCCCAAATGATGTCAGATCTCTGGGTAGGATGATGATGTGTAATTAATGTAGGTCGTTTATAATCACTCTTAATTTCTAAAGCGGTTTTGATCCAACTCGAGAGGAGAACTGATCTCGTCCTCAGTCTCACTTCTGTAAAATAAATGAAACTCAAATGCTTGAAGGCACAAAGCTACAGGACTTTGATCTGGCATAAACCTGTCAAACATTAATATTGTTTCCGTATGACGAGAAGATCCATATAGCAACTGTAGAAGGAAGTGTCTTACTGATCTCTATACAGTTGGCCTTGACACTTTTTGCATTGACATTCAACTGCTTCTGATGTGAATCTTGCATGTAAACCCGGGTCACAAATAGTGGGCAGGGATTACCCAACCCAGCATCCATATATGGACAAAGATTACAGGAAAATAAGGAGGTAGGAGTGTTTCAAGATAAGTGCACTTCTCCAAGCCCATGTTATCCAAAAAGTTGTGATGCTTCTGAACTGATCTCATATGAGCAAAGCAGGTCAAAGCACGTGCATCTAACATGAACTTTCCTTCATGTTTTTTTTTGGCCTAAAAGCAACAGTGAGAGGAAATCATTTCTGGATGATTCAGTGTGTGAATGCTTGATGGGTTCACAGGAATAAAGTGCAGTGATCTCAAGAACATCATGTTAATGATCCAAATGAGCAGTTACGATGATTTATGATGGTGATAAACACAAAAAAGGGCGTTTAAGAAGCCAAAGCAGACGCTAACAAGCTAAACATGAGGATGTCAGTGAGTGTAACGGAGACTCGACCGTTGAGTCGCTGCTACTCACCAGTTAGTCTCAGACTTCTCATCCACAACCTCGTTATAGGCCGCGGTAAGAGCCGGGCCGTTTTTGCTCAGGTTCACCGCCATGATGGGTCGATCTGTGGGGGTTTAACCGTCCGACTCCGGGGACAGGAGACTCAGTGAACTCCAGTAACGGTAGATGGGGATCTTTCTCTCGGTTCTCAGTAGACAGGAAGCTCGCAGAGCCACATCACGTACTAGCTCACTCCTCCCTGGAGAGACGTTAATTTACGAACCCTACTATGGTTAAGGCGGAGCTCATGAATATTCATGACGCAAAGTGAGGTTCGCCCAATAAGCGTTGCTGATTTGCTGCAGAGCTGACGCTGGAATGTGGGCGAACGTCTTCACTTTTGATCAATAAAATATCAAAATCTTACTGACCCCAAACGTTGATTTTTCCCTATTTGTGAAACTCAAGTGTCTGTATTACATTAGTGTAAATTTTCCCAAATTATGACAGTTCTCTGGGTAGGATTATGATGATGTCATTTATAATGACTGTTCATTTCTAAAGCGTTCATGGTCCAACTCGAGCAGCGAACTGATCTCGTACTCATTCTCACTTAAAATAAATAATACAAACCCTACTATTGTCATTGGTCAAGGCAGATCTCATGAATATTCATGACGCAAAGTGAGGTTCGCCCAATAAGCGTTGGTGATTTGCTGCAGAGCTGACGCTGGAATGTGGGCGAACGTCTGCTGGCGAATGATGACTCGCCTTAATATGAATATTAATTAGGAAATGCGACTTCTGAATGTTACCAGGCAACGTTAAAATTACACATTTGCTAAGCCTTTGTCATAGTAGAAGTTTTAAATGAAGAGACATGCGGCAACGACATCTGCCGGCCAGACATGAAAGTCGCACGTGGACACCTTTATTAATCCCCCTGTGGTGAAAATCAAGATTTTAATGTTGTTTACATCTATGTGGTGTTTTTTTGTATATTCTTTAAGACAAACCATGTGCAAATTCATAAGTCGACAGCATTGCTGAGTATTTTCTGCTTAAAACTGCAGTGAACCAAAGACAGTCTCAAAAACACGGATTGAAATCGCTGGTGTTTCTGACGTCACAAACTACCTTGTAACCAATCAGATCAACGTGTGATGTCAACCAGTGGATCTCTGAGCTGCTGTGAGTGGGCTCATTTGCATATTGAATTTCACGTTTAAATATGTCATTTTGGTGACCAAAGATGAGTTTTAAGGTATAAAATTATTGATACAGGGGGACTTTAAAGGAATAGTTCATCCAAAAAAAAAAAAAGATCCCATAATTGACTCACTCTCAAGCCATCCTAGGTGTTATTAAATCCTAATTATATTAAAAAAAATATCCTGGCTCTTCCAAGCTTTATAATGGGAGTGAATAGTAACTGAGATTTTGAAGCCCCAAAAAAGCGCATCCATCCATCATAACAATAATCCATACGACTCCAGCAGGAGTTAATAAAGGCCTTCTGAAGTGAAGCGGTGATTTTTTTTTGTAAGAAAAATATCCATATTTATAACTTTAAGAGTAAATGATGGGATTGTGGGTGAACTATTCCTTTAAGGTAATTTTTTTAAGGGAAAGTATAATGACAAAAATACCATATTGATACAAAACGTACACGTCTCAGAACAAGCTTCATTTTCTATTGTGTAAAATAATCAAATTTATTAATAGCAGTAAAAAAAGAAAAAAGGGTGAAATATATATGACCTGGACATGTTTTTGTGAGATTTACCCTCCTATACATTCTGTCAATGAACAGTGCAGTAATATCTGGTGTTCATACAATAAATCCAAGAGATACATTAAACAAAAGGAGCTTTATTCACTAAAGTTGACACCTTGGAGGTTAGTCTCAGCTGTACCGAGTCTGATTTCACGAGGAGAGAGCTGGTTAGATGACAGGGTTAAACAGTTAGCAAGGAGAGGTCATTATGGCTCTGTGTACGTGTGTGTATGTGATACACAAAGTAGTACAGTACCAATCCACAGTTAAAACACAAAGGAAACAGTACAGTACAGTTGCTTATACATTGATGGTTAAGGCTAAGGTTTTATTGAGGGTCTCGGGGGAAGGTGCGAGAATGGAAAAAGATCCCTGATATCTTGCAAATAGCTGCGGAAAAAGGTTGAAGCCTATCAGAGTGCAAAGCATGCTATACTGCCTTACTGTAGCACAATCTCAAAACTTCTGACTCCAGGACGACTGCATTGGAGATGAGGACAAATAAATAGCAAATAAATAAACAAACGTAACATTCTACAAGCGGATGCACAACCAGTGAGCCACGTTTAGTAGTGAAAAGTTGGCATAAAACCTTACATTCCATTCAATTTAAGAGAAAAGGAAAGGAAAACTCTGTCAAATTACGCAACCATCATGTTTCGTGTTCCACAAAAGGAGACGTTAAGCAGAATGTCCAAGCTGCTCATTTCCATACGATGAAAGCAAATGGTGACCAGACACGATTTTCAATAAATATTAGTTTGGAATAACATAATTTATGGCACTTTTTGAAAGTTTCATTGAATGGAAATGAATGGTGTTTTACAGAAGAGGGTTTGGGAAAACATGAGGGCGAGTAACTGACTGCAGAGCTCACATTTTATCCCTTTAAAAGCACATCCACAAGACACAAGTATCATTTCCCTTGGTGATAGTATACACATATGGTGCTAAATATAATCATGGCGATATTTAGCCCTCTTCAGGGAGTGTTGAGCCATGGGCTTGTGAAGAGCAGCACCAGAAAGTGATGGTGAGGAGATCTTCAGTTCACACTTTCTTTCCCAACAAGAGAGCGCGCGTTTGAGACGACGAGACTTCCCAATCCCAGTGCAGACGAGCGATTACATATTATCTTTCATTCTGCTCCGTGTAAACATCTTGATCATCCACCTCGAAATAGGCAGCCATGAGTTGATGAGCGTGTTTTTAGAAAACAAATTCTTTACAATAAAAGTACTTCAGTCCAGCACCTGTGCCGGTCGTACATCAAACGTACCATCTACTCTGTCACAAGTTAGTAATATTAGTGAGTACATGAACAAGAGTATCTAAAGATTGTTAAGGATTACACTCTTGTAGACGGATAAATGCTAAAAAGCCGGAAAATATTGCATTCATACGCTATGACGTGCCCTTTGCCTGCAAATTTGAAAGGGGCATAATTACATTTGGCAAAAATGGTGGTGGCATTTCTTTTTTTTCTTTTTTTTTTTTTTACACACAGTCATTTTCAGCATTTTTGCTCCCTCTTTTTTTCTGCAAGCAAATTGGGTGAAGTATAAAAATCTGCCTTGATTCCTAAAGCAACTTTACAATACTTATCAAAACAAATACTTACACATCTGTCATATCATGCACATGCGGCTGAGGTGAGTTAAAGTTAGCGGGCGTTCGCACGGGACAAGCTCTCGCGATAAAAGCAAGAGCTTTCTGCTCATTTAGGGAATATGCGTGTCCGTATGTAAATATGCTCGACTTCCCCAGGGTTCATCTTCATCTGCTCGAAACACACGATCAGAGATCAGTGTTTACACAGAGCATCAACAGCACAAAGTGAACGCAAGAACATGTCCTGTGTGAACGGCCACCTTGATTCTGTAAAACGTCATTCTAGATTAAATTAGGAATATGTCAAAAGGAGATATGATTATTTCGAAATAATACATAAAAAAACAGTTCATGTCGAATAAATAATAACACCGTGTCCTAGTGAGACGTGACGCTGCAACGCAAGATAAAAGCATTGTAGCTTTCCATCCTGAAAGGCAATTTATTTTTTATTTATTTTTTACAATATGGATTATATTTCTGCGACGTTGCGATTGACAACTCGATCATCTCAGGGACTTCCTAAGTTACAGAAAAATTTATGAATTTCACATGCGGAATATGTGTTTTGTACAATATTAAAATGTTTAATTTGTGATTGGATATCATGTTTTGTTTGACTTTCCCCTATTAAAACAAACTATACCAAAATCTATTTTAAATACATTTATTTCATACCGAGTATACTTCAAATCCATTAACATATTTATTGACATTTAATATTATAATTAAACTTTATTTGGAGTGCTTATTTATTGCACAATCCATGTTTCTTATTATTATGCTCAAAATGTGTTCTAATATAATTATTGGTAAAGATAGTATGATCACTATATACAGGTGATATCGTGCAAAAGTTAATAAACTAATATATTATATAGACTCATTACATGCAAAGTGAGATATTTCAAGCCTTTATTTGTTATAATTTTGATGATTATGGCTTACAGCTTATGAAAACCCCAAATTCAAAATTAGAATATTGTGAAAAGGTTTTCATAAGCTGTAAGCCATAATCATCAAAATTATAGCAAATAAAGGCTTGAAATATCTCACTTTGCATGTAATGAGTCTATATAATATATTAGTTTCACCTTTTAAGTTGAATTACAGAAATAAATTGCACGATATTCTCATTTTTTCTAGTTTCACCTGTAATATCAGTCTTTAAATGCAAGATATTGAAAGTGAACCTACTTGCAATAGTTCCACTTTAGCACAATCAAATATACTTCAGTATATCATTAGATGAAGTTCAGCACGATTTCTGGATAACTAAACTAAATAAGTTGTTCCAATTTAGCAGACTTTAAGTATATCGTTTTAGTATACCATTAAGAGGGTATTAAGTACATAAATGTGTAAATGTATTTGTAGTATACTACGCATAAAAAAATGCATTTCAAAATACATTTTAGTATATTTCTTTTTCACTAGGATGTCTCGTTCACTCGGATGTACGTCATTGCTTGCGTCGCACGAGCGCCCACTACTGGCGGAACCCTTGAAATGTGTTTAAATGTAACGGACTGTTGCATTGTGGTCTATGGAGGGTAAAGGGTTAAGATTATCGCATCATGTCTGTTTAGGACACCATGTTATGTTTCATTCTTTTTTTTTAGAGATGTAGACTCACTTGACTATTTTTATGACCTCCATTTAAAAAATCAAATAAAATCACATTTGCTCATTAGGGACACCATCTTTTCCTAATCACATTCATAGTGTTTTATGGAGTAACCAAAATGGCAGGAAGTTGGAAGGCAGACACTACACTAAGGTTTTCTGTCAGATTTTTTACATTCTATCGCAAACTGTTTAAGAATGGAAAAGTGTGTTGAGTTTTACGTACACTCACAACAGGATTGTGAACCGGCTCAGACACGATCAAGCGTGTGTCACCGGCCTTTCAACTTACTCCCAACGTTTCCTCATTCGGAAAAAACATCACAATGACAAACGATGATGACGAGTAACACTGAGAAAATCACAATGACAGTAATAATAGAACTAACAGTAGTACAAGTCTAACTTCCTGGGTTGTGGTACCCCGAGGTTTGTCCGGTTTTACAGTTTTCCTGGAGTTTTCCAGGCTAATCCGTTCAGACGGCGGGTTTAGGAGAACGGCACATGACAGCGGATTCGGCTCATAGTGGCTCTCACCTCCGCTTTCTGATTCCCTTCCAAGGGTCTGTTGTTTAGTTGTCCCCTCCCCTCAACATTTACTTATTTTTACTCCTCTTGTTACAAGTAAAAACGTGTTTCTCTGTCCGTTTGATTCTGTAGTGTTTTACTCGCAGGCACTCTCACATGGCGTACTTTTGCGTCCATTCTCTCGCTAGTCTGTTGTACCTGCGAGAAAAGAAAGGACACACTCTTATGACAGTTCTACGTTAAGAGGAAACACAAAAAGGGTGAAGGTTATCGCAAAGGTTTACTAGCTTTTTGAAATCCAGAATTCAGTTTATTTGCTGGTTTTTGTCTTTATTGTCCCACATATTTGTATTAATACACATAAACAATCAATTTAGACAAACATAAAATCACATCCATCACTTAATACAATCCACTCATACTCATCATCACTGAGACCGACTCATTTTTACTCTGTGAAACAAAAATGGAGCCTCTCTTTCATTAAAAAACTGCGGCAAGAAGGATTGTTTTCCCCTATTTTTAGATAATACTGGCATCCTGTGACCTGAAGGTTACAGCTCAAACCCTTCGGACAATGTGGGCCTGTGATACGAAACGATTTGTGGCTTCACTAAGAGATTTAGTTTGGCAAACTTTTTTCTAAACCTGTCAAGGAACTTCCTCGTAAGGCTGGATAAATTGAGAATCACTATTTTTTTGTTTTAAATAGACATCACGACTCTACCATGATTCTGAACAGAGAACTTAAAGGGATAGTTCACCCAAAAAAAAAAATTGTGTCATCATTTACTCTCCCTCAAGTCGTTTCAAACCAGCAAGACTTTCCTTCATCTTCGGATCGGATCACAAATGAAGATCTTTTTGATTAGATTTTTATTTGTGCTCAGAAGACAGTCTTACAGGTTTGAAACGACTTGAGGGCGAGTAAATTATGACAGAATTTTCATTTTTGGGTGAACTATCCCTTTAATTTATAAGAGGATCAGGCACATTGTTAATTGCTGCAATCTGTTTTAAAATCTTGAATTAAAATATGAATTCTTTTTATTGTTTTGAATATATGATTCAATGACTCTCATAAATACTTGTTTCATTACTGGATAAATCAGCAAATCTCTTGAATGAATGATTCAATGACAAATAAATGAGTTTGTCCCTTATCGCCACCTACTGGTGTAACGATGTAATCGACACCATCGTTATCAAGTTACCTCATAAAGGGCCTGTTCACATATCGCGTCTTTTGCGCGCTCAAGTTCGTTATTTCAAATGTAGGCGCGCGGTAGAGGCTGACATTTTTTCGGGAATCACTATGCATCACGGGATTGGGACGGGAAAGGAAAAAATGTCAGCGGGAGTGGGCGGGACCGGGAATCGTAATAAAACTATGATACCCAACTTTATACACAAATATAAAGTTTCTATAAATAAACTCTATATTTAAATTTTGAACTAAATTCTATTTGCCCCGTCTCTTTATGCTCTCCTGTTTGCTTTGGTGTGGCTGGTAAAGTGAATGACGTGCTCCACAGTGAGCGGCGCTTGAGCAGCGCGTCAGCGTAACTACATCGTCACTGCCGCTGCAGACGCGCGAGAGTATTCACACTGTACAGTGTCACAGCAGCGGCTCCATAAGCGAGCAATTCTTTACAAAGAAGTTTTAGAAGTTGGTAATTTATAAAATTGATAGTCTTGAAAGTTTGTTAAGGGGAGGTGTACAACATTCGCATATAAATGTAAAACAAAACAACCCAGAAAACAGCTCCAATCCATTCGTTTCAGTCATACTTTCGATATGTTTACAAGACTACAAAACACACACACAAAAAACCGCACACTTGGGTTTAATTTGGGTTGTAGCTGTCTGTGTTACATAAACTAAAAGAAAGTTTATATATAATATTTTCTGGCTAGTTTACTTTAGTTTTTTTTATATATAATACACCATTAAAATATATATATATATAAAATAAATATAATACACCATTATATTTATTTTAAATATAATATATATTTATATAATACATATTCACCCAAATGAATAATTAAAAACAAGTTTAAACAGCCTAATCTTCTATAGACCTAACTGTTTTTTAGTCTTCATTTTCTTTTTTTGCCTTCTCAAGTTCTTGTTAAAACTCACTGGACATGCTTATTCTGTGCATTTTGGGCACTTTTTGTGTGAAATTTTGTCTATCAGAGAGGAGCTTCAGTGTTGCGGGAAGATTAATTGAGGAAAGGCGCACCAGCCTCAGTCCGGAATGTGTGGACACACTCTTGTTCTTACATAGCAACAGTGAGACTCATTCTCAAAGGAAACTCAATCTCAAGAGGGAAATCTTAGTTCAAGAAGGAAATTTGGATTTTGTTTAAATTTTGTTCTTTCAGTTCAATAAAGTAACAAACTGTGCTATGCACATATCTAAACTGTATTTTTTTTACTGTAACTGACAGATTACGGTAAAAAAAAACACAACACGGGAGTGGGAGGGAATAGGAGTCATTCTTCTGGGATTGGGACGGGATTGGATGTTTTTTCGTGGGAGTGGGACGGGAGAGGTTTGAAAATCCACTCCCGTGTCACCCTCTAGCGCGCGCTCGTTTTTTCCAAGTGCGTCCGCGCCGCATCGAGATAAAAACATCTCAACTTTTCAGAATGCCGCAAGCGCACCGTAAGTAGGTCACGTGACAAGAACCGACCGGAGCACAACCGTCCTAGCACTTTGGAAAAAGGAGAACGCGGCGCGCCCAGCGTTTTCTACGTGTTTTAGGCGCTATATGTGAATGGCGCCTAAAAGTGATTTACTGTTTTGATCGCTCCGTCACTCATTGTTTACACAGACATTTCGGAAGTGTTACCTTTCACTGTGAAGGTCTAAACATATTTAGATATATCGAAATCGTCTTCCATTGCGATTTCCAGTATGTCAACAGACAACGTTGAATTTTTTTGTGTTTTTTTTGAAGAGATCACTTCCGGCGCTTGCGCAGACCGAAGCGCCCGCGCCCTCAGATCACTTGGACGTGGCTGTGGTTACAAGAGGGAAAAACGATATAAATACTGTTCGTTTTCTCACACAAACTGCTCGTTTCGTGTCTTAGGCCATCAATGTGTACTTACATTTACGAGTCATTAAATCATGTTTAATTTGGACTTCTCTGTGCATGCTCTTTGAGGTGGTGACCATAGACCTGCATTATATGACTGACAGACAAGAACGGTTTGACCTAAAAATATCAAAATTAAAACTACTGCGAAAACAAAGACACCTACATCTTGGATGCCCTTGAGGTAAGCTAAAACATACCAAAAATTAATTTCAAAGTGAACTATCCCTTTAAAAAACAGAAAATCATCACAAGCAACGAAGTACTATACAACATACGTCCAATTAATTCTATACATTCATAGAATTAATTGGATTTTCCAATAAACACAAACTATTTTAATGCATTTTTGGGTCACTCACTTTTCTCTGTCTGCTTTATATGTATGTGCGATCTCAGGTACCAGCGGGTCATCTGGGTTCGGGTCACATAACAGGGAGCAGATGGACAACAAGACTAAAAAAAGGAAGGGAACACATTAAAAACACGATATAAAGCCAAAAGATCCTGATCATCTCTACTGTTGGAAAGCCTTGTGTTCATAGCAAGAAGAGCTTCTCCGGTGTTCTCTGTTTGTTTGTCATATAACAGTTTCCTGTGGAGTGATCCAAACTAGGTCACTTCTTAGAACAAAGATTAATCAGTGTAGTCTGACAGAGTAACCCACACGGGGCTCTATTAGACAGCAATGCCAAGGCTTTCCAGTACACAAAACAAACCTGTTTACAGCTGGTATTAAGATGTTTTGGTGATCGGATCACAAGTGGACTACTCTAAATACAGGAGTAAACGGGTTTAAACGCTTTGAGCTCGTCCAGTTTCCTCCACTCACAGAGTTAGTAGAAAACACATTCGACCGGATTGCTTTCGTAGTGTGAACGCTCATGTGATCGAATGTGTTCAAACAGCCACTAAAGGCCGTCTTCTCTCCGGCTACTGATGTAATGCGGGAACATTATGGGAAGAGCAATAGCCAGACGAGAGGAAAGTCCGCTAGTTCACTTACTTTGGTCCGGACCAAATAAAATGTTGATTTTTTGTTTGTTTGGTTCACTGCCCTTTTTGCAAGTTACCCAAATGTGTAACAAAACCACACGTGTGCTAAGCTCATCCATTCATTGGACAGAAATTCTCAAGCAGGGAAAAGCAGGAAGTGCAAAAAGCAGGGAAAAGCAGGAAGTGCAAAAACAGGCAATTTATGAAGATATTTATAGTGCAATTTTTATTCTTTTACTGATTTGGTGTCATCAGCTACTAACGCAATATGAAGAAACTTATGAGCATCATATGATACAATGTCATATATACAATGTTGTAATTCGGATTTTGCGAAGACGAATATGTGCTGCATGACGGTTGTGGCGGAGAGAGCATGCTCTCAACTGATAAAGTTAAAGCTGCAGTCCGGCGTTTTTCCTCTTTGTCGCCATCTCTGTTCGAAATCTGCAATTGCAGTCATTCGCGGAATTATCAACTTTACGTGGGTTGTGCTTCAACACCCTCGACACGGCACCGCGCGGATGAACACAATGTTTGAGGAGAGTGTGCGGCTGTCAGTCACCGCGCCGGTGTCGATACTGGCATTCACAATCACAGATTATTCTTTTTGGAAGAATGACCAACATACGAATTTTCACTGGAAAATGTCATCTGAACTAGTAAGAAACATCCACTTTTGTTCTGGTTCTGACATTGCAGTAAATCGCGGTGATTAAATCCATCAATCGCTTATAAGTTATCGATCACGCAAAACCGTGCAAATTATACTTTGTTCTCAAATTGTTAAATGTTAACAACGTAAGCAAGCATTGCAGGACTACATGTAATGTCCTTCCGATATTATCCTTGTTTTCGCATGGGCCGGTTGCAATCTCTTCTTTTCTGTCGCCACTCCGAAGTCCGAACGAAGTCTTGTGCATTTTACAGCGGGTGAGTCTCCAGTTGTCTGATGATCGTCGTTTGAACCTTTCTGGATCCGCCATCAAATTGATAAGTTTAATTATATCAAGTGCTGTGAGAAAAGGCTATAAATCTCCACCTCCAGCATCCTCACACTATAGCCTACTAGCCGAGACTCTTCTTTATGTGTACAGATGTGTGTGTACAGATGTGTGTGTACAGATGTGACGTAATGACGCAAAAACATGCTCGAATCTCCCGCGGATATCCACCAGTACCACTAGAATTAAAAACATTATTACAAGCTTACCGCTTTGAATCGAGCTACGGCAAGCAGAGCGTTTTGAACACTGGCTGGTTATGTATTTTCTCAAATATGTATTTTGGATCATTTTTAACCCAAAAAAAGCTACGGACTGCAGCTTTAAGGGTGCAGACCACATTTCTATGAGGCTCCGCCCTTCTCACAGCTGCCGTGCTAAAAGTGCAAACTGTCAACAAACATTTCTCCTCATCCCATAATGCACAGCGCAGCTGACTACGGCAGCTGGTTTAGTCCAAAAATGCGCAGTTCTTTGGCGATTGGGTCTGTTCGATGTCGGATCACGTTCTCACCACAAACAAACTGCTCCAGAGTTCGTTTCAAAGCGTACCGACGCTTGTTTGGTGCGCACCCGAGTGCGATCGCTGCATTCACACCGGCCCAAACGAACCGCACCAAGGGGGACAACGAACTCTAGTGCGATTCAACCGAACTAAATGAGGCAGGTGTGAAAGCACCCTAAAACTGTCGACTGAAGACCCAAGTTTGGGTTGAAGATGAAAAACGTACCAAGCTCAATGTTCTCTCTCCATTCCTGATGTCTAACACACTCACACACACACAGTGTTCGGCTGATCTCGCGTCTGTCAGAGCAGAAACTGAAGCTGATGCTCTCCGTGTGTCTCCGGTCACGTTCATATGTAAATTGCGTGAGCTTATTTTGTTCATTAGATTGAAAGATCTGCGCAAACCCCAACATTTACTCCCCCATAGACCCTCCGCTCGAAGAAATCAGGACAGAAGTGTTTGAAAGTGGACAGAAGAGACAGATTAAAACACCAGGTGTAAACGGGAATGTGTCTCTCGTCCACTTGTGATCCGATCAACCAAAAGCGCATCTTAATACCAAGCAGGGTCTCAGTGTCTGTCCAAAAAATGCTCAAGCCACATGAGAATTTTATAATTCGGAAATGATAATGATCATCTGTTAGTTTTCCTGAACAAGAGAGCATGTACTGTATGCTATGTTAAAACTTGGTAATATAATTAAATAATGTTTAAAGAATATTTAAAAACAAAACTTTTTAACTTTTTGTCACATTATTTTCACTAATACATCTTGTCGTAGTAATATGTTCATATAGCAAAAAAAGTATTGCAGATGAAGTCCTAAAAAAATGCATTCTACCATTCAATAATACATAATTTATTCCATGCAATTTTAGAGTGCTTTTGTTCCCAATAGCAGCACAGCTGATGTTCAGACCAACATCATCCTTATGTGAAATTGCTTGATCATATCACAATTTATTATATATAGTTATTATATGAGGTTTCCAAAAAGTAGCATGGTATTAACATGGCATTAGACTTACAGTTAGTGGCAAATAAATAAATTCAAAATAAATTCAAAGTGATTGTTTCAAGCATCGAGACGTTGCCGGAAACTTACCTTTGGATACAGTAAGTGCAGGAGACCACTGAGATCGCAGGATGTCCAGACAAATACTGCCATTACTGTTAATATTGGGGTGGTAGATTTTTGTTGTAAATGCGACCTGTCAATCAAGGTATTGATCACAGCATTACAAACCAATACATACATTTGCATTAGTGGTGGAACAGATCACAAAATTCACGGTTTTTGAGCCACGGATCGGATCATTTTTCGAATCAGCAAAAAAAATTAATAATAATAATATATATATATATATATATATATAGATATATTTAAGCAATAAGGTACGAGAGGCTGTGCTGTATCATGAATAAGTCACAAAATAAGTAAAAAAAATATGTATTAGTGCAACTTTCATGAAATCACTACAAGCCTTCTTTCCGCTAGAAAAAAATAGTCCCTGATCGTGAACAGCAACAACATTTTTAGGGGTGTCACGATTCTCCAAATTTTCGATTCTAAGGTCATGGTTTTTAATTTATTTTATTAATTTATTTTTTAATTTATTGATTTATTATTATTATTATTTTAAAAACATTGCCATTGTTTAATTGTTGCTTCTTTTTTTTTTTTATATTATTTTATTATTATTTTTATTATTTTCATCATCTTTTGTACTATTACTGTTTAATTAACAGGTTATAATCAAACTAAGGCAGATTGTTTTGGGTTGGTTGGGGTGTAAAAAAATACAATCTCTGTACAAACAATAGCATTTGTCTTTGAAAAAAAAAAAAAATATATATATATATATTTATATAATAAAAAAATAAAATGTGTAAATTGACAAGACAAAACACGTTCAAATGATAAACTTTCCCTCTATGATGGTTAAACTTAGCAGTTAATCCGCGAATCACATGCGTGCCGATCCGTGAGGATCAACCGCGATCCGTTCCACCCCTAATTTGCATACGACTAATGGTCTCCAAACACAATGAATCGCACAAAGCAACTCACCTTTGGTGGTTTAAACGGGTAGTCTGTGGGGAAATGAATCGTGAGGAAGAAAACCCCTCCTTGATATGGACTGTCATTCTGAAAAACAAGGACAGTTTACTAATGCATGTTTCATAGCCAACAGTTCTGTTATAAGGAGACAACTGGACAGAGTTGATTTACATACAGAAGTGTTAAAGGAACAGTAACAATGGTATTAGTGTAATATAGATATAGAATATAGATAAGAATAAAACTGTAAAGATTGGTGAGTGTAAATTTTACTGAAGTGGAGATTTCTGGCTCAATGTAGGAGGAAAAACTCATTTTGAGAAAACGGCCTTTAACGATATACACCGTATACACTGAAATCTACATAAAGTGCTCTAAAATATACAGTTAACAGTGTATTTTGGATGTTTTCTGTCCACTAGTCTGAAAAAACTCTTTATGAAAAGCCAAAAATCTCAAAATTGACAGATGCATGAAAAAAACTACAGTTGTGTCTGGCCTTAATATGTTATAGACTGATAACTACACACATATATTATATAAACACTAACTTTTAAGTTAGATGTGATTAATCGCAATTAATCGACTTGACAGCACGAATAACCAAAATACCAATAATTATTCCCATCCAAAAATATGATGCGGGACTTAATTACAAGCAAGGCCGAAATACACTGGGACTCTTGTTTTGAAATGTCTACGCTTTACTACTACAGCTGCTCATTAAAAAAGATGAGATATTAAATATGCACAATCATCTGCAACATATTACAATATAAAAGCCATGAAGTAACATTGTCATAACTCAATCAACAGAATCATAAGCCATCGTTTCACATGGCAAATGTGTGGAATTCATTGATTGCAAATGTTTCTAAAGTCACTATTCTGTGAAACGAACAACAGCGCCGCGTTTTGACCTTAAATATTTATTGAATTAAATCATCACCTTTTGAGGTTTAACAATCACATTAGGCTGTGTCGCGTTTCCGGTTTTCCGTCTATGAATGTACACATTTCCTCTGTTACACATTTTAAGATATTTAGGACTTTTTATAGCCTTAAATTTGGTCAAACTGAACTTCTTAAGGACCCTGAATGGAAAGATTTTACAAATGTTTTAAGTCTACTGGTTTTTCCAGGTCTAGAAATCACATTTCACGACTGTGGGAACCCTGTAATTCGAAAAGGATAAGACAGCTACTCACCGGCCCCATTATTGTTGCCTGCCAGTGAAACACTGGAAAACATGAATCATGACATTAAAACAGAGTAAAAACTGATCCGATCATGTGTGCTGAGAATGCCAGTCAGTGTTACACAATAACACATGTGAATATCTTTGTATTTAAACTGTAATCTGATAGTAGGGATGCACGATATATCGGCCACCATTTCGGTATCCGTCGATATATGTTCATTTTTGTTCATTTTATCGACCCGATATATTAAAGCTGATAAATAATGGATTATTTCCTTCAGCTGAGACGCTTCAGATGTGCACTGTTCAACATGATGGATTTGAATTGCTTGATTTATGATTGAAATCACTTCAAAAAAGGAAAATACAGTTCAGTGGAACATTTGACGTCTGTCATATCGGCTACATAAAATTATCATGAGAACATTGTAATTGTGTTTGGGACATAGCTTTTAATTTTTGGTTCTCAAAAATTATATAAAACTTTGGATTTGGATTTATCAGCCAATATATCGGTTATCGGCTTTCAAATATAAAGAATTATTGGCCAAAAATGTTCATATCAGTGCATCTCTATCCAGTAGTTAGGCCCCATCCACACTACGTTTTAGTTTAGAAACGGAGACCTTTTGCTACGTTTGCACCTCCCGTCCAGACTAAAACGGCAAAAATGAAGACCTAAAACGGAGAAGTTTAGAAACGCTGCACGTTTTGTGTTTTGAATCTCCGGAGGGCGTTTTAGTGAAGACGGGTCAAAACGGAGGATTTTAGAAACGATGACATAGTAGAGGCTCACACTCGGCTTTCTGATTGGGTGTCATCAGTCATGGCGTATCCTTCCCTGATTCGTCAGCCACCCATCACATGACCCGTCCCCGGAAGAAAACATACAGCAACAGCCTGGACTACCAGTTACGTTAGTGACTGCAACATGGATAACGAATTACAAGCGTTACTGACTCTGATGTCTTTGCTAGCGGCTGTTGTGCAAGTAACTTCGGCATTTTACAATGCTATAACTGCCTATATGCGGCGGAGGCAAGCTATTATTCCAGCGATCTGTGACAATTCCCGTGTGCAGCGGCGGTATCGCCCGTACATGGAGCGCCGCTCTTTGTAGAGGTAACTTAGCTACTTTCTTCTTCGTCAAATCTGAGGAATAGTCAATCTGTGTCCTGTTTACGCCGGCACGCGCACGCCCAGTGTTGGTGAATGATCACGTGATCCGCGTTTTCAGTCGTTTTAAAGGGTTAGTTCACCCAAAAATGAATATGATGTCATTAGTGACTCTCCCTCATGTCGTCCCAAGCCCGTAAGACCTCCGTTCATCTTCAGAACACAGTTTAAGATATTTTAGATTTAGCCCGAGAGCTTTCTGTCCCTCCATTGTAAATGTATGTACGGTATACTGTCCTTGTCCAGAAAGGAAATAAAGACATCAAAGTAGTCCATGTGACATCAGTGGGTTAGCTAGAGTGTGTTGAAGCATCGAAAATACATTTTGAACAGAACAACAGAACCGGAAGACAATACAATGCTGAATAAAGTCGTAGTTTTTGTTATTTTTGGACCAAAATGTATTTTCGATGCTTCAACACATTCTAACTAACCCACTGATGTCACATGGACTACTTTGATGATGTCTTTATTCCCTTTCTGGACAAGGACAGTATACCGTACATACATTTCCAATGGAGGGACAGAAAGCTCTCGGACTAAATCTAAAATATCTTAAACTGTGTTCTGAAGATGAACGGAGGTCTGACGGGCTTGGGACGACACGAGGGAGAGTCATTAATGACATCATTTTAATTTTTGGGTGAACTAACCCTTTAATGTGGACGGAGATCGTATTCGTTTTAATTCTCCGTTTCTAAACTAAAACGCAGTAGTGTGGATGGGGCCTCCGACATTATCCTTCACTCGTTCCTGATATACTCACAGTCCTCTCCGACCGGACCCGCTGAACACTGGGCTGGTGGATCTCTCTGCAGGTCTGTCAGTTCCTGAGGGGAAAACATAATCTGAATTTAAGTGGCCATTTCATGTAAAACAACATTTCTGGAGCAGGAAACTTTGTATTTGTAAGTGTACGTCATGGAAAATTGATAAGAGTAACATGAAAACAAAGGATTCCTGTCCCGATCAAAACTTCATCAGCACTAGGATACTAAACGCTTTCTAAAAACAGAGTTCGGCTCATGTTAGTGTAATGTGGTTGCCAACACATATTCCTGATGCTTCGGCTCTGAGGTTTGTTGCCGTATGGAGATGTGGATCATTTCAGCAGCTCTGCCAGCGCAAGCGACACTATGACAGTCATCTCACTCTAGCAACTCGGTCTGAGAATGAAATATGAATGAATATAACTGAAAATATCAGGGTGTTACAGAAATATCAGTTGTGGAAAACAACTTCTTTGAAAAGATTATTTAAACTCAAAATGTAATAGAGGTAAAAGTGTATAATTCACCAACATCAAAATATATATATATATTTTATTATGTTTTGCATTAAGGCAAAAATATTGTAATACAATTATTCAAGATAATACCCAAGTTTGGGTCAGTTTTTTTTTTTTTTTTTTTAAATAACTGTTTTCTATGTGAATATATAGTGTAATTAAAGTGAACGTTCAGCATCATTACTCCAGTCTTCAGTGTCACATGATCCTTCAGAAATCACTCTAATATGATGATTTGATGCTCCAGAAACATTTCTGAGTATTATCAATGTTGAAAACAGTTGCGCTGCTTCATATCTTTGTGGAAACTGTGATTCAGGATTCTTTGATCAACAGAAAGTAAAAAAAAACAGCATTTATTTGAAATGGAAATCTTGTGTAACATTTTAAACATCTTTACCGTCACTTTTGGTCATTTTAATGCGCCTTTGCTGAATAAAAGTACTACTAAAAAAATTTATAAAAAACCACGTACGGACCTAAAACCTTAAACTTTTGAACAGTACTGTAAATATACACTTTACATTTTGATTTTTATTATTTTATTTCCTTTTAGTTTTGGGGTAAATTTGGAGCTAAAAATATGTTGTTAACATGTTTCATGAGTTAACCCAAATTATTTTAATTAATACTTCAATAATGTTAAATCAGCGCTGGCATTTGCACAGTTTCTCGATTTCTTAAACCTGTCCTTTAACGATAACGTTAGGGGTGGGCGATATGACCAAAATCAGAATTATGAAATTTCAATGGTATGAAAAATGTATATCATAACCTTATTTAAAGCAAAAATAACTAGTCTATATCGCGATATGAGTCATTTTATTTCACGGTAACGATATATATATCACGATATAGGCTAGTTATTTTTGCTTTAAAAATAAGGTTATGATATCAATCTCTCATACCATTGAAATTTCATAATTCTTATCACCATTATCAATATCATTAAAAACTAATACCATCCTAAAAACTCTCAAGCGTACTGAAGACAAGTAAACAGTGATAAAGAAAGAGCAAAGAAAACAAACTATAATTGAACAGACACAAATGAAAAATGAACCTAACTGAAAACCTTCAAGCACTAGAAATAAGAAATACTCCATAAATGTATAAAGTAATCAAAGGTATAAAAAAACAATGGATAGACTATCCATTTTGGACTCTTTAATGTGTAAATTAAATTAAATACATTAATGTTAAAGTCTGATATTAATGTTCGGACACTGTCACTTTAAGACCGACTGGACGGATCCAATATACTTGTGCTTTATTTTCCTTCTTAACTGTTTACATTCACTTAAGACATAAATTACTTGCAAAAACATGGTCACTTTGACACGTAAGTACACGTGAAACTCGAAAAATTTGAATATGGTGCAAAAGTTCTTTTATTTTATGAAACTAATAAATTATATAGACTCATTACATGCAAAGTGAGATATTTCAAGCCTTTATTTGTTATAATTTTGATGATTATGGCTTACAGATATGAAAACCCCAAATTCAAAATTAGATTATTGTGTAAAGGTTTTTATATCTGCAATCCATAATCATCACAATTATAACAAATAAAGGCTTGAAATATCTCACTTTGCATGTAATGAGTCTATATAATATTTTAGTTTCAGACAGTGCTGAGAAACAGTCTCTACGTGTACTGAAATTAGTTGTCTTTTGCTGCTAATTGTGCTTCAACGGTTTGAAATCACCTGTTTTTAAACCGCAATGCTTAAAAACACATGCAACCGATACACTTTCATGACCGCCAGGCACAGCAACATCACATGAGCGTAACCGCGATAGAGACGATAGTTCAAAATCTCTACCGGATGTCAAGCGTCTACCGGTTAATCGTGTTCACCGGTATATCGCCCATTCCTAGATAATGCAAGCACTGACTGGATTATAAAGTCCCCCTTTAGCCAATTATTTTATCCCTTAAAACTCCTTTTTGCTCACCAAAATTACATATTTAAATGTTTTTACCTTGAAAAAAATGATTCATGAATTAAAATATCTTGAATGTAACTCGACACCCTTGCCTCGTTTAGAATACGAGGTTCTATGAATATGCAAATGAGCCCCGCCTCCACTCACTCACTCAGCTCAGAGATCCACTGGTTGACGATCACACGTTGATCTGATTGGTTACAAGGTCGTTTGTGACGTCAGAAACACCAGCGATTTCAAACCGTGTTTTTGAGACTGTCTTTGGTTCACTGCAGTTTTAAGGAGAAAATACTCAGCAATGCTGTCGACTTATGAACTTACACATGGTGTGCCTTAAAGCATATTAAAAACACCACACAGACACATAAACAACATTAAAAGCTGGGTTTTCAGTGTCATGTTTGTCTGCCATGCATCTTCTCTCCTGAGGTTTTCTAGTTTTGATGCACCGTTTGTAATGCCGGGTCAAGGCGTATGTGTGTGTACAGTAACTGTTCGGGATCATTCATCAGAAATCTCTCATATCTCGTCCTCATATTCTCCTCTTGTATTGCTAGAAGTTACTGTGTAACTCAGTGCCTGAAAAGGCCTGTCTAAAGATAGACTAGAGCCGTCAGCTGCTCGCCACCAACACTTTCAATACTATAACCATCATCAGCACACTTAAAGAAACACATAAGTGCCTCTGATGGGTCAGTCCATATCTAACCTTGAACACAACAGCAGAAGAACAATAAATGGCTTTAAATGACATTACTGCAAGAATTAAAGAACGCACTGCTGCAACTATCCATATCTCATAGAACTAACTATTAGTTCTATGAGAACCGTGAACAATAACTTTATTAAAGGTATCATTACTGCCTTTTTTTATTTATAATGTTCGCTGATGTCCAATTATAATGTTAAAGACTTTTAAACCAAAAAACATCCTAATTTAGAAGCAATAAGCTCTTTTCTCTCCTGTTTTTGACCCTTTCTATCAAACACTGCGATGATTGGGCGACAGGTTTGCATATTAAAATAAAATAAATAGAAAAATATCTTGTTATATAATTGAAACATTTGCCAACGAAAGGTAAACAAAGTATTACATATACTTTATAAGTCTTGGTTTTGAGAAATAAAAAGTTTAAAGGTATAGTTCACCCAAAAATGAAAATTTGGTCATCATTTACTCTCCCTCATGTTGTTCCAAACCTGAATAAATGTCTTTCTTCTGCTGAACAAAAAAAGTTAATATTTTGAAGAATGTCGGTAACAAAACAGATATTGGACCCCATTGACTTCCATATTATTTTTCTTCCATTCTATGGAAGTCAATGGGGTCCAACAACTGTTTGCTTACCCATCTTTTTAAAAATATATATTTTTTGTGTGTTCAGCAGAAGAAAGAAACTCAGTCAGATTTGGACCAACTTGACGGCGATTGAATGACAGAATATATATTTGGGTGAACTATCCCGTTAAGTACTGAGTTACCACAGTTATAATTGACAGAAGATGACGTACGATGTTTCCTGTAAACGGAAGTATGACTGTACGTACCATTGTTTGTCGCATTGTCGTTCTTACATTGTTCATCATTTTCGATAAAGTGAAAAACTTTGTCATTTGCAGTGTCATGTTGATCAAATGAACCGTGTTGCAATGTCTTACTGATGACAAAACAGATGTTTTATTCGGGATTAGCCTACAGCAAATTGCTTCAATCAAAACAATAACAAAAGCAGCGCTTTGTTATGTATCCGATATTCCGACGCATTAACCCCATAAATGCCGAAAGAACAGCAAATCACAACTATTCATTCTGCAGATCTGATCTGTTTGCGTGTCTCCGTCTCGTATTTACTACTACATGACATGCACGAATCAGTGGCTAAAGAGGAAATTATGTAAAAGTAGGCCACGTTTCTGAGCTTGGTTTCAATAAAAGCTGTTTTTGGACTAACTAGGACGTTTTGAGTTCTGAAACTTACTTAGTACAATTACCTTGTATGTCAAAAGATAGGGATGCACGATATTGGATTTTGGCCGATATTCGATATGCCGATATTTTCAAACTAATTTTGCCCGATACCGATATATTTGTATTTTTTTAAGTGCAAAAAAATCTTATTAAAGCTTCTATTAAAGTTCTCAGTCAAGAGCAGTGAGTGATTTCCTCTGTGTTTTGTTGTTTTATTAACATTAACGGGATAGTTCTCCCAAAAATTTAAATTGTCATTTACTCTCTCAAGTTTCTTTCTTCTGTTGAAAATAAAAGTTATTTGGAAGAATGTGGCTAACCAAACAGTTGCTGTACTTCAGTGACTTCCATAGTATATTTAAGCGCAAGAAAGAAATGAATACAGGTTTGGAACAACATTAGAGTGAGTAAATAATGAGAGAATTTTTATTTCTGGGTGCAGTATCTCTTTAAGGACAAGCGACAGCATATTATTACTGTCTTTAAAGGGTCACTCCACCCATTTCAACATTAATCTTTATTGAAAGTGGGTTATATATGTAGTCGAAATGTAAAAGAAATTTTAAATTTGGTGCCCTCTTGACCGAGAAAAGACAGAAA
This sequence comes from Rhinichthys klamathensis goyatoka, assembly GCF_029890125.1. NCBI lineage: Eukaryota > Metazoa > Chordata > Actinopteri > Cypriniformes > Leuciscidae > Rhinichthys > Rhinichthys klamathensis. The sequence goes on from NW_026606587.1 coordinate 13,932,816, forward strand.
ATAACTTTGGGGCGCATTTGTATGTAAGACAACAACTCCCACAATGCACCATGTTGCACAGCTCCGCAAGCCACTCCCACTAATCCAGAACAGCGCAAACATCAGAGAAATCGCTCTTCCGTCTACAAGAAGGCTAGCTGCCAAATGAGTTTAAAATTCATTTCACAAAAAATGTCTAGTTAGTTGTGGCGAGCAGGACGAGGGCGAGGGACGTGAGAGGACGACGCGAGTGATAATGAATGACACCTGTGCAGCGGTCTCATATCTCTCACGGAGGAGCGGAAGCACAAAAGGAACAGGCCTGATTTTATGTTTTGTTTCTGTTGTGTGTGGCCAGCTGGCTTATACTTTTGTTTTGTATTTGTTTATTTTACTATTAAAACGTTTAAATGTTCGCCGGTTCCAGCCTCCTTCTTCCCACAACAACGAACCCCGTTACATTGGCAAACTCATTAGTGAATTACTCGTTTGTATTTCTTTCTATATGGTGAATTATTGCATGATACCTGCATGTTCAGTCAGGCGAAACTAGGATGGTTCACATCACAACACAAACGTCCGTGTGGTCGTCTGATTCAGAGATTTCGTCCAGGAGAAACTGCCTTGTTGAAATTCTCTGCAGCAGACGGACTCTATCTGTGTCCGTAGCGCACAGCGAGAGCACACGCACCAGCAGTCCGCCCAGCTCAAGCCAGCCCGGGCTCCTCGTCCGCGACAGGCAGCCGCCTCCTGTTCCACCATCAGCCTCAGCTGCTCTTCACTATATTGCGGCTCGTAAAGATAGCCACGAACAGCGGATTCGAGCAGCAGAATTTCAAAATCCTCTTCTTCCATATCATGTTTAGTTTCTTCCGTCATTGTCGTAACTTCCTATATCCACAGCGCTTGTTAGCTTAGCTTATAAACAAGATGGCTGATATTGCTTTCAGTATCTGCAAGTGAAGTCCCACCCACTGATCTGTGATAGCTCTGTTAGCGCATTAGGTCCAACCCCCTATGGGCGGGTTTGAAAGGGTGGGAATTTGTGCTTGTAGTCTATACAGAAATCCCCCCTTTTTACACTTCCTCCTACAATGACGTCAAATGACGATTTTTGCGTCATTGTAGGAGGAAGTGAAAAAGGTAAATAGTAGATTTCTCTCGTCTCAGGGGAAAATGAAAGAATGTTGCACGACCATTCAATAGTATGACTGGTTGTCTAACAATGGACCTCTTAATGCAAATGGGTGGAGTGTCCCTTTAAGAACTGCACGCGACGCGTCTAATATACACGCATTTGACAAGCAGATTTTCTGTTTGCTTTCACTTTAGACATAACCAACTTTGTTTATGTAAACCTTGTGTGTATTTGACAGTATCAGCGCAATAAGACTGGAAAGATTAGTCCAGTATGCAGGCGCTGTGACAGGCTTTTAGTTCCTGTGAGCGTCGGGTGTAACGCGCTCAGAAAAGCGGATGTTAGAACAGCGCATCAGCACGTGAATGATATGTTTACCTAGCAAGACTTTGACGCACATGCAAATAATGAACTTTTGTGAATTGCGGTGTCCCGTGAGTGTAACTCTACCTCTGTGTTTACATGTGATGTGATGTGATGTGAATGTACGTCGCGTTGTACAGTATGTTGAGATGAAGGCGCCAGAATTGAACTGATAGAATGCACGATACTATGATTTTTCTTCAAAAGCAGATCGTGGAGACATTTTAATCGTCCACGATCAAAAACCGTGAGACGCACGGCACACCCCTAGTTGGAAGTTTAAGTTGCTGGCGCTCATGCTTCGTTCACGGTCGTCACGTGCGCATAGGAACACGCCACCCTATCGGCAAGGCTCATCGGCAGAAATATTCATATCGGCCAATGCCGATGATGGTCATTTTAAGCTTTTATCGGCCGATACCAATATTGTCCCGATATCATCGTGCATCCCTATAAAAAGATCAAGGAAAATTTGATTTCTCAATTCCTGACCTCTTTAATACATTAAATTGACTAGACATGATTCATACATTACAAACGGACCACAGCTTTAACAAATACATTTTTTATCAGAAAAAGACTATTCTCAATTTAAGAAAATTATGAAAGATTATATAATAATTCTATAAACCTGCAATACAGCATATTGGTATATCGTTACTTATCGTCACTTACACTTAGCAAAAGCAAAGAAATGCAGTCTCAGTTTTCTTAAACGTTAGAGTCCATAGTATCAATCAACATAATGCCTGTATTAATATAATTAGATTATTTTGCTTACATGATTAAATACACGTTAAAAGGTTGTTTGTTTCTGATAGCCTGGAGTCTGGATATGATCATTGCACAAGTGTGATGCTTAATAAATGTCCTCTGACAGGATCAACACAACACACCACATACTGTGTTACATATGTGCCGCTTTTAAAGGGGGCGGAGCTTCTGCCGTCTATTTCTGATCTGTTGTTGTCACTCTCTCTTCACCCCTGGTTGATGTAACATGACATTTGGAAAAAGTTAAATGTCTGATATGTATCATTAGTCTGTGCACATTTAATAAAGTATCTAAAAACGTGCATTCAACATTTTTATGATCATTTTGCAGTGCCTCTCAGATCTTAAAGTCCCCCTGTAGTCAATAATTGTATCCCTTAAAACTCATCTTGATCACCAAAATTGCATATTTAAATGTTTTTTTCCTTAATGCCTTGAAATAGCATGAATGTAACTCGACACCCTTGCCTCATTTAGTATTTGCGGTTCTATGAATATGCAAATGAGCCCCGCCTCCACTTACTCACTCAGCTCAGAGATCCACTGGTTGTCGATCACACGTTGATCTGATTGGTTACAAGGTAGTTTGTGACGTCAGAAACACCAGCGATTTCAAACCGTGTTTTTGAGACTGTCTTTGGTTCACTGCAGTTTTAAGCAGAAAATACTCAGCAATGCTGTCGACTTATAAATTTGCACATGGTTTGCTTAAAGCATATTAAAAACACCACATAGACACATAAACAACATTAAAAGCTGGATTTTCACCACAGGGGGACTTTAAGATCCTTTCTGGTACTAAAAATGTCAGAGCTGTAATTTAATTTCTGCCTAAAAATAAAAGCATGTGTGAGTTCATAAGAACAACACCATAACGGCGAGTAAATACAGAATTTTTATTCTTATAATAAGTGATTATGGAATCATTTGAAATCAAAACACTGTGATTTTTCTATCTGTGATTAAAGTAGTTATCCGAACGGGGTGGCGAATCTGTTAAAAATACCCTCCGCTGTCCTAGTGCCCTATTTGCCGAGCCATATATGGACACACTGACATTGGGGTTCAGCATTTGGCAACTTGAAAGCGGTTGTCGCCCATCACGCATGCGCACCAGTGGCGCTTCTCTCATTCATGATGACAGACAACAGAAAAGATAAATTTTAACGATGTTTAGTTCTCCACCGAACTTACATGCCACAAATCATTCATAACAACACCTGAAAACCCCCATAAACGTGTGTTTTATGCCCACAGTTCCTTCTGCTACAACATCACACATCGACAATAGACGTTGTCGATCACATATTGCGCAAAACAAACACTCGTAATCAGCAGTATCGAAGTATCAGTGACTGTTTATAACATAATGCCCGTGAATCTGTAACGAACAGAACGAGAACAAGCGTCTGTCGACTGCATACATCCACCATTGGCCATCCGTCTTTGTCTTGACCAGATGGGGATAAAATGAGGAAAGTGCGAGTGCTTTACATTCACAACAGCGTTAGAAGATGACGATGAGGACATTGACAGAGGCTGTGAGGTTATGCGATCCACACAATGAACACAAACTCACCTTTTGGATTCTTTTCAACGCCATTTGCTCGCTGTATTACAGCACAGTGTCTGTTTGATCTAGTTCAGATACTGTTGGCCTGTACAGTTTGGATGAGAACGCGGTTGTTGTTGTTTTTTCCTCTCAGTGTCACACGTTAGGTACGTAATAACACAAAAGCACAGATTTGGACATTCACACTGCTGTATAAACGGCAGTCGCCGATTTGAGGAATTCTTACCCCCTCTAACCTCACTGACAGTTTTTAGTGCTGTACTAGACAGCAGGAAGGTAATCTCGCGAGACAACGCAACGTATTTTAGATATTATCGCGATACTAGAGCGTGCGTGTTAGAGAGGGGATCTTGGGAAATGTAGTTCTGTTGGCGTTACGTGCTAATTTTGCATAAAGGATGTGACAGAAGAAAATTATGATCGAAGATTAATATAAATCTACACCTTAATCATTCTACTTCACTTCTATAATATTAGCTAAGTTTTAGTTTAGCTTACAATAGTTAGCTTAGCTTAGTAGTTTAGCTTACAATAGTTTTCGTGGTAACACTTTACAATAAGGTTCATTAGTTAGCATTAGTTCGTGGTGTATTTACTAACATGAACTAACAATGACCATTGCATTTGTTACAGTATTTATTAATGTTTGTTAATGTTAGTTAATAAAAATCCAGCTGTTCATTATTTGTTCATGTTAGTTCACAGAGCATTAACTAATGTTAACAAATACAACCTTGTTGAAAATAATATGACCTATAAGATGAATAAATACTAAAGAAGTATTGTTCATTCTTAGTTCATGTTAACTAAGGTAGTTAACTAATGTTAATTAATGAACCTAATTGTAAAGTGTTACCGTTACTGTGTTATTTACTTACACTAACATGCCTTTTATAACTTAGAATAGACTCTAAATTATATTTTGAATACACGCGTATCTGTTCTTATTTTCCCTAATAGGGTATACGTAACTTACTAGGTAAATCCCTGAAAATGTGTAGTAAGTTTTGAAAGTCCATCCAATGTATCGCTTTGCTGTCTCTATCCACAAGATGGCGCTGTTTGACTATTTAAATGGTGGATAATCCAAAGTATTTATTTTCTTTAACACAAGCAAAAAGCGCGGGACAACACTGTGTGTGTGTGTGTGTGTGTGTGTGTGTGTGTGTGTGTGTGTGTGTGTGTGTGTGCTGGGTAGGCCTACATAAAAACAAGATGTTAGGGGGGTAGTAGGAGGCTACACTTAATATTAAGCTACATGTAAATATGAAGATACGCTCTGACTGATTTTAAATCATAATTTTGGTCACCCCTGAAATGGGTCATATCCATAGACTGTAAAAAAAAAAAACATTAATGCGGATTCAGGGACATGCGTTTATTGCTTTGACTTGATTTGTTTCAGGGAAGTCATCATATAAATGTGAATTTCACAAAATGGCCAGGTCATATTTCACCCCACAATAAAAAAAGAGAGAAAGAAGAAATTATACATATATTTATATATAATATATATCATTATATATTTATAATGATATATATCATATAATTAGATCATTTAAATATATAAATATACATTTCCACATATATTTAAAATATACATATATTTATACATATATTTTTACATTATCTTCATGGCAATTATGCAGTTTCCTTAATTTTCTCAATATTCCACCAATAATTTCTTATTGTAACAGTATTTTTCTTACAATGAAAACAATATTGTTACAAGCAACACACACACACACACACATATTGTTACGGTACACGGTGGTAGGAAGCACGAGGAGACGAAGAATAGAAGTAAACAGGATTTAATTCCAAACTCAGGACAACACTGTAACTTTACACACCAAACACAAACGTACATACGAACGAGAACCGACCAGGAGTGAGGGAGAACACAGGGTTTACATACACAGAGAACAGATGAAACAAGGCACAGCTGGGGCAAATGAACTAGACACAGGTGAAATAAACTAAACACTAACGAGGAGCGGGAAACTGGAAACAGGACTGAACCAAATACACAAAGAACAGGGGAAACACAGGACATACATGTAACATTAGCTCCCCCTCCTGCAAGGCGCGTCCTCGCGCCGAGTAACATCAATAAGGGTGGGGGGGTGGGCGCCCTGGAGGCTGACGAGGGAGTGGCCTACCCGGAGCAGGAAGCCTCCAGGGCGGAGCAGGATATGCAGGAGGCCAGGGCGGAGCAGGACGTGCAGGAGGCCAGGGCGGAGACTTTCCCTCGGGTGGCCAGGGTGGAGACTTTCCCTCGGGTGGCCAGGGTGGAGACTTTCCCTCGGGTGGCCAGGGTGGAGAGGCCACTTCAGGTGGCCAGGGTGGAGAGGCCACTTCAGGTGGCCAGGGTGGAGAGGCCACTTCAGGTGGCCAGGGTGGATACTGTCCCTCGGGTGGCTTATATCCCCCCCCCAAAATTTTCTTGGGGGGAGTGACGGGTTCAGAGACAGGCTTGGGGGAACTGGACGGGACCAGCGGAGAAGGCACGGGAGGACTGGACGGGACCAGCGGAGAAGGCTCGGGAGGACTGGACGGGACCAGCGGAGAAGGCTCGGGAGGACTGGACGGGACCAGCAGAGAAGGCTCGGGAGGACTGGACGGGACCAGCGGAGAAGGCACGGGAGGACTGGACGGGACCAGCGGAGAAGGCTCGGGAGGACTGGACGGGACCAGCGGAGAAGGCTCGGGAGGACTGGACGGGACCAGCGGAGAAGGCTCTGGCTCGGCAGGCGCGCAGGGAAGCTCCGGCTCGGCAGGGCTGCAGGGAAGCTCCGGCTCGGCAGGCGCGCAGGGAAGCTCCGGCTCGGCAGGCGCGCAGGGAAGCTCAGGCTCGGCAGGGCTGCAGGGAAGCTCCGGCTCGGCAGGGCTGCAGGGAAGCTCAGGCTCGGCAGGGCTGCTCAGGCTCGGCAGGGCTGCAGGGAAGCTCAGGCTCGGCAGGGCTGCAGGGAAGCTCAGGCTCGGCAGGGCTGCAGGGAAGCTCAGGCTCGGCAGGGCTGCAGGGAAGCTCAGGCTCGGCAGGGCTGCAGGGAAGCTCAGGCTCGGCAGGGCTGCAGGGAAGCTCAGGCTCGGCAGGGCTGCAGGGAAGCTCAGGCTCGGCAGGGCTGCAGGGAAGCTCCGGCTCGGCAGGGCTGCAGGGAAGCTCAGGCTCGGCAGGGCTGCAGGGAAGCTCAGGCTCGGCAGGGCTGCAGGGAAGCTCAGGCTCGGCAGGGCTGCAGGGAAGCTCCGGCTCGGCAGGGCTGCAGGGAAGCTCAGGCTCGGCAGGGCTGCAGGGAAGCTCAGGCTCGGCAGGGCTGCAGGGAAGCTCAGGCTCGGCAGGGCTGCAGGGAACCAGCTGTGAAGGCTCGGCTGGGCTGGACGGAACCAGCTGTGAAGGCTCGGCTGGGCTGGACGGAACCAGCGGTGCGGGCTTGGCTGGGCTGGACGGAACCAGCGGTGCGGGCTTGGCTGGGCTGGACGGAACCAGCGGTGCGGACACGGCGTGCCATGGGAGAAAGCTCTCCAGACATCTGGAGAGTGCCTCTCTCCAGTCCAGACCAGAGAGATCTGGAAGTTCCCTTGGGTCGACCACCTTGGCCCCTCGCCGGTAACACGCCTTGATTATCTCATCGCCCAGCGAGCAGGAGGCAGCGAGTGGAACAAAGCCCCAGGTAAAGTGGAACAGATCACGGCTATCCAGCGCCAAAGCCGTAATCTGTCCCGCGAGCTCCCAGATCTCCATCTTCCTCTTCTTTTCTTTTCCTTTTCCTTTTTGGTCGGTTCTTCTGTTACGGTACACGGTGGTAGGAAGCACGAGGAGACGAAGAATAGAAGTAAACAGGATTTAATTCCAAACTCAGGACAACACTGTAACTTTACACACCAAACACAAACGTACATACGAACGAGAACCGACCAGGAGTGAGGGAGAACACAGGGTTTACATACACAGAGAACAGATTAGGGAAACAAGGCACAGCTGGGGCAAATGAACTAGACACAGGTGAAATAAACTAAACACTAACGAGGAGCGGGAAACTGGAAACAGGACTGAACCAAATACACAAAGAACGGGGGAAACACAGGACATACATGTAACACATATGACACAAATTGAGAATTTGTAATTCTCTGTAAGTGTAAAAAAAGATGTCATGAAGAACATAATCTATAAACTGCATATACACAGTTAAGTGATAACATTTGCCCTCTTTAATGCTGTTAAACAGAACGTAGCAAACTGATATATGATGGCCATAGCAATTGTAACAATGGAACTGTTTTGTTTCATTATTGTGTAACTGTTTAAATTTCACTTAGTAAAGCCTATAATTTAATGCTTTTAAATAGCCAATAATAGGTAGGTTCCCTATGAAAGTTGAAAGTCTGGTTTCCCCCATTCATTTATTTATAAAGTAATGGGGGAAACCAGACTTTTTACAGAATAGGGGTCTGTTTTTGACGGAGCATTTGTGGTTAGAAAGTGTGTCTGCATCCAATTTTGGCAAATTATTGGTAAATTTACAGTGGGTTATATTAACATTTCGTACTGGTCAATACTACAGAATCAGTTTCTTTATGTCTGCCATGTGCATGAGTAGGCTATCAGAGGCCTTGATGAATAGTGTAAAAAATTGCATTGTGTTGTATTTCGTCTCAGGTTTATCCAATATAACTGTGACACTAATGGCTTCTCTGTCAGCCTGAAGCAAGTCATGATCTCTCGGAGTGAATTTTATTCCAGCTGCTTAACATTGACAGCTCCTCTCCTGTAAAGCTGCCCCTATTGTGTGGTTAAAGTGAGCCATGCAGGGTTTATTGCTGCTTTAACAATGAGAAACTCTCCTAAAATCAAACAATGTGAATAAACGGCCTCACAAATGTTATGTTTATAATATATATGGTATGAGTTGTTTTTTTTGTTCACTCATAAAACATATTTATTTGATCTTGAATGCTGATTGGTCAATGTGTGCCAAATACAGTTGCTTAAAATAATATTTCGGATTCGGTACAGTCTAAATAAGACGTAATAATAGTTATATTTAGGATCATATCGTCCTGAATAGTTTAATGCTAAAATGGTTCTTTGAAGTTTGGGTTCTTTATTCCCGCCCTTTTGTATTTTAAATCTCTAACTGTCAAAATCGACCTTTTTCACAGACTGTGATGTCGCGTTTTAACGGTCTTCAGCATCATAAATCAATCCTGCAAAGTTTTTTATATCTTTTTTTTTTTTTTAATGTATGTAGCCTACATTTATAACAATATAGGGCTATTAAATTGCTTTTGCATCAAATTACAAAAAACTAGTTAACGCTGCTGTGAGGTAATACAGCGGCTGTGGGAGTGACGGTAAAGTTAACATCTTTCTCTCTTCCGTTATCAACCTTTCAAAAATATATTAAGATTTATATTAAATCTTTATCCACCTTCTGTAAATTCTGAATATATGCTCATACTTTGCCATACTTTGCCATTTTAGCCTAATGTTTTATTTTTATTTAATTAATATTTTTAAGGAGAGTTGTTCTATAGTATAGATAGACTATATGTAGCCTAATTCTTTATTACCTCTTTATTTATTCAAATTTTATGTAATGTTTGGCCATCCCTGAACCCCTGGCTTTTTGTCTTGGCTTATGTTTTACTCACTTTTGTGCTTTATAAGCAATTGATAAATCTTTTTTTTCTTTTTTTAAAGACTGCTTTTATAAATCTCTCTCTATTTTTCTCTTAATTTACCTCTTGTGAAAGTTGTGAAAACTATATTGTGGAGTTTTCCTTTTGTCATTTGAGCAACAGGGAAATATATTTAATGTAGTTTCTCATTCACCAGAAGTTTACCCATCTATGACGACTTCCTCTTCTGAGAAACCGGAAATGTGAAAAGGGTCAATTCCCTGAAAGCCTCCAAATTAAAGATTTTCTGGAGCTACACTGTCAACACACTCTCAAAAGGTAGGCCTATACTTGATATACTTCTTAAAATGTGACCTGATCCAGCAAAATGAGTCACAATGACCCAAATTTTAAAACATTTTGGTATTAATGGAAAGAGGAGACCATAAGCTTTCAAATGACAAATCCTAGTCAAAGTCATACCTTGAATGGTTGTAAAGATATACACATTTGAATTATGGCCGTCTGCCCTCTTTTTCCAATTGAAAACCTGAGAAAATCGCTTTTAACGTTTTTTGCCCGTATCTTTCAAAATCCATTGCATTTTAAGGGATAAACTATTTATTTTACAGCTTAACTTGACCAAAGACATTAATATATATTAATGCTATTAAACCAGGCTGAAGCTCAAATTATTTTAAAGTTTTTATTTGAATAAATTATTTAAAAGGCACTTTTATAAAAAAGACAATTTTTTCCAGAGCGGGTCACAAATGTCTATAATTTCTAACTTTTAAATTGTATCTGGTTTTTTATACCATACATATATTTTTTCTCAAAACGAGCAGCTTTTAATTCTGATAATTCTCTCTTCCTCTCCATGAAGCAAGAAAGAAAGTGACGGATATTAAATGTAGTTGCAGGTTAATGCATAAACATGCCGAGACACAAAAACATTAAAGCTATCACATGACTTTTTATCACTTTTTTTTAACATCATGAACACTGTCCGTCCACAATGGATTTACTGAAAAGAAATGGAGCCAATTTTTGGATGATTTAAAAGCAGAAATGCAAAGCTTATATTTTTATAAAATCACTTACATTAATTCTTCTGTTAAAACCTGTGTATTATTTAAGCTGTAAAGATGATCTTGACATTCTAATGGATCACTTTAGGGTTTCAGGGCATTATGTTGCCATGTTTTTTTTTACACAAAAATCATGTAAACATATTGTTTATGTCTTGTGGCTATATATTGAAACATATTTACCCATTCAATGTGGAAATTATTATTTTTTTTGTAATCAGCATCATGCAACAAGTGCTGTCGATTAAGCTTAACTTGTACTGAACCCGGCATGTTCCTTTAATTAAAGTTTTTTAGTTTTTTTTGTCAACTATTCTAAAATCAATAAGACACTTATTGTTAAAATAATGTTAAAAAATAAACCCCAGCTGTTCATACCTTTATATTCACAATACGGCCTAATCATTTATATATTATAGCTTAAAATAAGCGCGTACAGATGAGGACGGACGAGACCAATGTGCCTGTGCATTTGTCTTATCTCTAAAGTTCGGCCAAAAATGAAAAGTAAGTCCAAACATGTGTGACTTTCTTGCTTCTGTGAAACACAAAAAGCGATATTCAGAAATTTAATTTACAATGATTGTTTTTGGCGTCAAATATGTTGTTTTGGAGGGCGACTTTTAATTTTTTGCCCTTCAACAAAAGATATGTTATCTGTGAATATGCATCTCATATAAGAGATATACAATATATGCCACCTGAATTGTGTTAGCTGAAATTCCTACCACCGCTTATTTAATGTTAGACATCCAGCTTATTACTTTTAAACAATGAGATGCGGCTTAAAATTTCATAACTCCCCTTCTTAAGATTCCCCAGACAATTCAATTGGATTTGTACATTTTTCAAATGACATAATCTGAATGATCAAGTGTTGCCGATCAACAGCCCACAGATGTGTGTGTCATCTCTCAGCCCGTCTTCCATTAGTTAGTGATACTTCATTTCATTATCTGTTTAGGCTAGCGGAGGAGCGCGCTGATAAACCGGCGGATTGTGAGGGTGATTACTTTATCATTGTGCTGCCTCTATTCATGTGTGAGTCAGCTGGCTGCTCGAATTTCTGCGCTGCCTTGTCTCTCGGATCCTCATGAGTTTCCTTCTCTGTGTTTTAAACAAGGCGAGGACAGAAGAGCGGCCATTCTCTTCACAGGCCCGCATGAATAGCTGGCACTGTTCAGTGCTCTTAAATGGCTCTCCTCAGTGTCAGGTTTAGCGATCTCTCTTCAGTGTGACACTGAGAAGGAGTATTTTCCTTTTGCAGACCTAGAGATTCCAGCTGATAATATGGCATTGTCAAGGCTCATCCCTGCTCTTTGAATAAGTCCAGTGTCCTGAAGGAGTCAGATGCAGAAGAGACAAGAGAAGAGACGAGTAGAGTAGAAGCGAGAGAAGAGACAAGACAAGAGATGAGATGAGTAGAGAAGACACGAGTAGAGTAGAGTACAGTAGAGATGAGTGGAGACGAGAGATGAGTAGAGATGAGATGAGATAAGATGCGTGGAGTAGAGTACAGTAGAGAGGAGTTGACTAAAGATGAGATGAGTGGAGTAGAGAAGAGTAGAGATGAGATGAGTGGAGTAGAGTACAGTAGAGAAGAGTAGAGTAGAGAGGAGAGACGAGTAGAGATTAGACGAGTTGAGATGAGTAGAGTATACAGTAGAGTAGAGTAGAGAGGAGAGACGAGTAGAGATTAGACGAGATGAGATGAGTAGAGTACAGTAGAGAAGAGTAGAGTAGAGAGGAGAGACGAGTAGAGATTAGACGAGTTGAGATGAGTAGAGTACAGTAGAGAAGAGTAGAGTAGAGAGGAGAGACGAGTAGAGATTAGACGAGTTGAGATGAGTAGAGTACAGTAGAGAAGAGTAGAGTAGAGAGGAGAGACGAGTAGAGATTAGACGAGTTGAGATGAGTAGAGTATACAGTAGAGTAGAGTAGAGAGGAGAGACGAGTAGAGATTAGACGAGATGAGATGAGTAGAGTACAGTAGAGAAGAGTAGAGTAGAGAGGAGAGACGAGTAGAGATTAGACGAGATGAGTTGAGTGGAGTGGAGTAGAGTAGAGTAGAGAAGAGTAGAGTAGAGAGGAGAGACGAGTAGAGATTAGACGAGTTGAGATGAGTAGAGTACAGTAGAGAAGAGTAGAGTAGAGAGGAGAGACGAGTAGAGATTAGACGAGTTGAGATGAGTAGAGTACAGTAGAGAAGAGTAGAGTAGAGAGGAGAGACGAGTAGAGATTAGACGAGTTGAGATGAGTAGAGTATACAGTAGAGTAGAGTAGAGAGGAGAGACGAGTAGAGATTAGACGAGTTGAGATGAGTAGAGTACAGTAGAGAAGAGTAGAGTAGAGAGGAGAGACGAGTAGAGATTAGACGAGTTGAGATGAGTAGAGTATACAGTAGAGTAGAGTAGAGAGGAGAGACGAGTAGAGATTAGACGAGATGAGATGAGTAGAGTACAGTAGAGAAGAGTAGAGTAGAGAGGAGAGACGAGTAGAGATTAGACGAGTTGAGATGAGTAGAGTACAGTAGAGAAGAGTAGAGTAGAGAGGAGAGACGAGTAGAGATTAGACGAGTTGAGATGAGTAGAGTATACAGTAGAGTAGAGTAGAGAGGAGAGACGAGTAGAGATTAGACGAGATGAGATGAGTAGAGTACAGTAGAGAAGAGTAGAGTAGAGAGGAGAGACGAGTAGAGATTAGACGAGATGAGTTGAGTGGAGTGGAGTAGAGTAGAGTAGAGAAGAGTAGAGTAGAGAGGAGAGACGAGTAGAGATTAGACGAGTTGAGATGAGTAGAGTACAGTAGAGAAGGGTAGAGTAGAGAGGAGAGACGAGTAGAGATTAGACGAGTTGAGATGAGTAGAGTACAGTAGAGAAGAGTAGAGTAGAGAGGAGAGACGAGTAGAGATTAGACGAGTTGAGATGAGTAGAGTATACAGTAGAGTAGAGTAGAGAGGAGAGACGAGTAGAGATTAGACGAGTTGAGATGAGTAGAGTACAGTAGAGAAGAGTAGAGTAGAGAGGAGAGACGAGTAGAGATTAGACGAGTTGAGATGAGTAGAGTATACAGTAGAGTAGAGTAGAGAGGAGAGACGAGTAGAGATTAGACGAGATGAGATGAGTAGAGTACAGTAGAGAAGAGTAGAGTAGAGAGGAGAGACGAGTAGAGATTAGACGAGTTGAGATGAGTAGAGTACAGTAGAGAAGAGTAGAGTAGAGAGGAGAGACGAGTAGAGATTAGACGAGTTGAGATGAGTAGAGTACAGTAGAGAAGAGTAGAGTAGAGAGGAGAGACGAGTAGAGATTAGACGAGTTGAGATGAGTAGAGTACAGTAGAGAAGAGTAGAGTAGAGAGGAGAGACGAGTAGAGATTAGACGAGATGAGATGAGTAGAGTACAGTAGAGAAGAGTAGAGTAGAGAGGAGAGACGAGTAGAGATTAGACGAGTTGAGATGAGTAGAGTACAGTAGAGAAGAGTAGAGTAGAGAGGAGAGACGAGTAGAGATTAGACGAGTTGAGATGAGTAGAGTACAGTAGAGAAGAGTAGAGTAGAGAGGAGAGACGAGTAGAGATTAGACGAGTTGAGATGAGTAGAGTACAGTAGAGAAGAGTAGAGTAGAGAGGAGAGACGAGTAGAGATTAGACGAGATGAGTTGAGTGGAGTGGAGTAGAGTAGAGTAGAGATGAAGAAAGAATTTTCATTTGAAGAAAATATGGTGCTCCAAAATGGTAATTTTAACAGATATTATTGTAGGCTAATTGTTTATTGTATAACTGTAAGATGATGTAACTTTTTTGGGTAAAAAAATTCTCCAAAATAAATTTTTGAGCAAGTACATAACCAGCCAGTGTTCAAAACTGCTTGCCTTCGCTCGATTCAAAACGGTAAGCTTGTTATAATGTTTTTAATTCCAGTGGTGCTGGTGGATTTCCGCGGGAAACACACATCTGTACACACACATCTGTACACACACATCTGTACACACACACACATCTGTACACACACGTCTGTACACACACATATGTACACACACATCTGTCCACACACATATGTACACGCACATCTGTCCACACACATATGTACACACACATCTGTCCACACACATATGTACACACACATCTGTCCACACACATATGTACACACACATCTGTCCACACACATATGTACACACACATCTATGAGGCGCCACGTAGGATTTAAATCAAACTTCGCTTATCAATACATGAATAACACACGTGCATATACACCTATAAATTACTCGCATATACATGTATACTATTGGATGTTCAAAATACATATATGAAATACACGTGCACACTAATATGAAATTCATCCCAATACATATTATGTTAGTAATGAATGCAAATAAACTTGTGAATAACTTGCATATACAGGTCCTTCTCAAAAAATTAGCAAATTGTGATAAAGTTCATTATTTTCCATAATGTAATGATAAAAATTAAACTTTCATATATTTGAGATTCATTGCACACCAACTGAAATATTTCAGGTCTTTTATTGTTTTAATACTGATGATTTTGGCATACAGCTCATGAAAACCCAAAATTCCTGTCTCAAAAAATTAGCATATCATGAAAAGGGTCTCTAAACGAGCTATTAACCTAATCATCTGAATCAGAGGTGTAGTGGTAAAAAAAGAGGTGGGTAAACTATAAATTCTGGTGGACCACGACGTGGTCACCCGGTAAGGTGGGCCACTGCCTAATGGTGTATGTGTGTCCTGATGACATTGCTATAGGGAGGGCTCATTAAGCCTTTTCATACGCTTGTTCTTAGGACAAGCAAATCTGTCATTCACTTGTCCGAGTAAAAAAGTTGCTTGTCCGGATTTTTTTTTTGTGTGTGTGTGTGTGTTAATTTATTCTGAAACAATATTCTCATCAGTGTTCAATCAGCTTTGATATTTAAATCGGCATATTGTAATATCTGCACCTTTAAAGGGCATCCCCTCCCCCACTATTTTTAAATGTATGCTTCATCTTTCATTTTTAAATTCCTAAATTTGATCAATAAATTCAATTATTTCGAATAATAAGACACTATAGGGCTGTTACCCTAGGGGCTGATCAAATTAAATAATTTACACTGAAAAATTACAATTGCATAAAATAATGTAATGAAATTGATTTAAATTTACATATAAGAAACATTTGAAAGAATGATACTACTTTTAAACATAACACTAAACCGCCAGTAGGTGGCGGCAGGCGACCGTCTTAATGAGTGAGTCATTGATTCATTCAATCAAACGATTTGTTCAAACGGCTGATTCATTCAAGAATGAGACAGATGTTTATGAATGGGTCATTGAATCTTTGACTCAATCGATTCGTTCAAAATGCTGAATCATTCAGTAATGAAAACAGGTCGAGTGTTCCTGTGAGATGCGCCGTGGTTCTGCTGTGATTTTTGTTTGGAACTATTTTCGCCGCTGAAACAGAACAAAAACAGGCAATATTGCATCTAAAATGTAAGTGACTTAATTTTAACTGTTTGTTGAACTGTTGTAGGAAATCAATGTCACATTTTCAATCGTGATGGTGTTCAGGAAAAATAATTGAGGTTGCTTAACATATGTTAAAAGTATAAAAACTCCACATTTAGATATTTAATAGGCAGTATGTTCGTTGTTAACTGAGTGTGTGTGTGCGCTCATTTGTGTAGATTTCTCCTCGAGAGGCTGCGCGAGCGTCAACAGCGCAACCTCACCGTCAGTAATAGTCAACAACACTGACAGTAATGCAGCGCAATATGAAAGAGTTCGTCTTAGGTTTAACAACCTATGAAACTAATAATGAACAATATGAAACTAAAACGACATAAGCTTAATTTAAAATGTCTACAGGCTATTTAGAGGTGGATAAACGCAATTTAGAGGTGGATAAACGCACTTTGGAGGTGGGTAAACGCTATTTACAAATATTGGGAGGTGCGTAAACGGTGTTTACGTGCGTTTAGCCTCCACTACATCCCTGATCTGAATCAACTAATTAACTCTAAACACCTGCAAAAGATTCCTGAGGCTTTTAAAAACTCCCAGCCTGTTTCATTACTCAAAACCGCAATCATGGGTAAGACTGCCGACCTGACTGCTGTCCAGAAAGCCATCCTTGACACCCTCAAGCAAGAGGGTAAGACACAGAAAGAAATTTCTGAACAAATAGGCTGTTCCCAGAGTGCTGTATCAAGGCACCTCAGTGGGAAGTCTGTGGGAAGGAAAAAGTGTGGCAAAAAACGCTGCACAACGAGAAGAGGTGACCGGACCCTGAGGAAGATTGTGGAGAAGGACCGATTCCAGAGCTTGGGGGACCTGCGGAAGCAGTGGACTGAGTCTGCTGGAGTACAAACATCCAGAGCCACCGTGCACAGGCGTGTGCAGGAAATGGGCTACAGGTGCCGCATTCCCCAGGTCAAGCCACTTTTGAACCAGAAACAGCGGCAGAAGCGCCTGACCTGGGCTACAGAGAAGCAGCACTGGACTGTTGCTCATTTTTTCATGTCATTCGGAAATCAAGGTGCCAGAGTCTGGAGGAAGACTGGGGAGAAGGAAATGCCAAAATGCCTGAAGTCCAGTGTCAAGTACCCACAGTCAGTGATGGTCTGGGGTGCCATGTCAGCTGCTGGTGTTGGTCCACTGTGTTTTATCAAGGGCAGGGTCAATGCAGCTAGCTATCAGGAGATTTTGGAGCACTTCATGCTTCCATCTGCTGAAAAGCTTTATGGAGATGAAGATTTCATTTTTCAGCACGACCTGGCACCTGCTCACAGTGCCAAAACCACTGGTAAATGGTTTACTGACCATGGTATTACTGTGCTCAATTGGCCTGCCAACTCTCCTGACCTGAACCCCATAGAGAATCTGTGGGATATTGTGAAAAGAAAGTTGAGAGACGCAAGACCCAACACTCTGGATGAGCTTAAGGCCGCTATAGAAGCATCCTGGGCCTCCATAACACCTCAGCAGTGCCAGGCTGATTGCCTCCAAGCCACGCCGCATTGAAGCAGTCATTTCTGCAAAAGGATTCCCGACCAAGGTTTGAGTGCATAACTGAACATAATTATTTGAAGGTTGACTTTTTTTTTGTATTAAAAACACTTATTTTATTGGTCGGATGAAATATGCTAATTTTTTTAGTGAAATATGCTAATTTTTTTACACACTTCATACACACTTCATATGAAGTGTGTATTTCTCTCTAGGTGCGTTCACTACAGCGAAGATGGCGAGTCTGCATCGTCAACTTTATCAATTTATGAACTTCATCAACCATTCAAATGTTTCATGTTTATATGTATATGCGAGTGTGTATAGGTGTGTCTGCGTGCAGCGAGTGTATATGTATGTGCGAGTGTTTATAGGTGTATGTGCATGGAAGTTTATATGTATATGCGAGTATTTATAGGTGTATGCGTGCGTCAAGTTTATATGTATATATGCAAGTTATTCACAAGTTTATTTGCATTCATTACTAACATAATATGTATTGGTATGAATTTCATATTAGTGTGCACGTGTATTTCATATATGTATTTTGAACATCCAATAGTATACATGTATATGCGAGTAATTTATAGGTGTATATGCACGTGTGTTATGCATGTATTGATAAGCGAAGTTTGATTTAAATCCTACGTGGCGCCTCATACACATCTGTACACACACATCTGTACACACACACATATGTACACTACACACACATCTGTACACACACATCGGTCCACACACATCTGTCCACACACATATGTACACACACATTTGTACACACACTCTGTACACACACATCTGTACACATAAAGAAGAGTCTCGGCTAGTAGGCTAGGATGCGACTGACAGCCGCATGTTCACCTCAAAACATTGGATTCATCCGCGCTGTGCCGTGCCGAAGCACAACCCACGTGAAGTAATAACGCGAATAACTGCAATTGCAGATTTCGAACAGAGATGGCGACAAAGAGGAAAAACTGCAGACTGCAGCTATAACATTAAACATAACGTATAACGGTTTCCATAAAGATATGAAGCAGCACAACTGTTTTCAACTGATAATAATCAGAAGAAATGTTTCTTTCTCATCAGATCATCATATTAGAGTGATTTCTGAAGGATCATGTGACGCTGAAGACTGGAGTAATGATGCTGAAAATTCAGCTTTGATCACAGGAATAAATTTGACATTTTACAATATATTCACATTAAACAGCTATTTTAAATTGCAATAATATTTCACAATATTACTTTTTACTTTTGATCAAATAAATGAGCATATGCAACTTCTTTCAAAGACATTAAAACTTTTGAGCAAATGTACTTTTTAAGACCCACAAACCTTATGTTTTGATGTCTATCAGGGGTTTGAAGCTTTAATTTGGCTGGCCAGACCCCCGAAACCCCCCATAAACAACACCCCGGTTATCACTTAAACTCAAGAAGAAATGTCTAATATTCTGCACTATTTCTACGTCTCTGATTAAGTAATTGATAATGTGACTCTTGTACAGACGCTCAAATGTTCTTGTTTCCATTAAAGCACAAGATGCTCTTTGGATCATTCTCTAATCATGCAGCGCTACTGCCATTAAAGTAAAATCAGTATCGCACACATTATAATGTTGATAATATAATTAGCAATTTAAAGAATTTTCGTTAATGTAGGGAAAAAACCCATCAAAATAGAGGCATTTACATCTGTGAAACGTGTCAAAGTTTGAAGTTGATTTGATTTTTTTTGCCCCCTTGGTATAATCAACAATCTTAAAGTGCCGTCCTCTTTTTGCTGGATGTAATATAGATGACAAAAAACATTGTTGATAAGGTTATGTAATGAATCCGGGGCGGGCTGAAGCTCTTGCCAAGCTTGTGTTTATCAGGAATTCTTTGCGCTCATGGCAGATTTCAGTAGCGCTTCAGGCATGGGACGGGGCAAGAGAAATGTGTGAGTGTGAGCGCTCATAAAATTAGAGAGTCTCACACTCTCTCTCTGCCAGTGTTGGGTTACCGTAGACCAAACACGTTGCAGTATTTTAGAGTGTCTACTTACACCACCCTAGTAATGATGGATGCCCCCAGGTCCTGGGGTGCTGCGTGAGTGTGTGTGTGTGTGTGTGTGTGTTATAGGAGAGGCCTGACCTCTCTCACACTGAACACAATTGAAAGTGGCACTGTAATGTGAGCAGAAGGGCCTGTGGGTGATCTCGGCCCACTGGCCGTATCTGAGTGAGAAACCCCCTTTATACGTAACTTTTAGAGACCTTAAAGTTCAACACTCAAATGCTGGTATGTACATAGCATCTATCGCTTGAAGATTTATCAAAGGCCTGTTCTGAGACCAGTTGCTTGCTTGATAAGAGTTTCATCCAACTAAATCAAACTAAAAGGGAAAAAAAGACACTTTAAACCAACGCAAATCACACAATTTTAGTGTTTTACATCAAAAGCATGTAGTGAAAAGGTTAAAGAAAGCCCCAAAAGTCCTTATAGGAACAGTCCATTGTATGGGGAAAAGCAAACAAATCATCTCTTTTTGTGTTTCTCCTAGGAAATAAACTCAAGGGTCAATGATATGTCATGTGGTGCAACTCGCCTCCAAAAATGAAATGGTATTCACTGTAAAACCCAACAAGTTAAGCTAACTCATTTCATTTGAGGAAACCGATTGCCTCAATTCATTTAAGTTTATAAAAAACAATAGTACTCTGAACTTATTTGAATCGAGTTCACTAAAACAATAATATTTCTTAAAACACAATTAAACTTCACACTGCATTCAATACTGTATATAGCTGAGACTTCACTTTATTGAGTAGAAACAGTGTATGAATGAACAATTTATTATATTTAAATAATACTTTTTACACCGGAAAATATATTTTAAAACCTTTAAAAAATATATTTATACATTCAAGGTGTAAGTAAAATATGCTACATGGTCACACTTAAGATTAGGGTTTAATTCTCACTATTAACTGCGACTTTTGCCTCAATAAACTCCTGATTACTGCTTATTAATAGTTTGTAGGTAGTTGTTAAGTTTAGGATTAAAGGATGTAGAATATGGTCATGCAGAATAAGACATTAATATGTGCTTTATAAGTACTAATAAATATTATCCAATATAATATGCATGCTAATAAGCAACTAGTTAGTGTTACCAATAGCTTAAATTAATATTAAATGCAATTATTTCTGTTCACCTTAAATGTAATAGTTTTTAACCAGTTGATTAGTACTTAAGTACATCTTTATGTAATTTCATATAAAGGTAACACTTTTCAATAAGGTTCATTGGTTAACATTAGTTAATTACCTTAGAACTAAGAATGAACAATACTTCTTCAGCATTTATTAATCTTAGTTAATATTAATTTCAAAATTTACTGATACGTTATTAAAATCAGAGGTTGTATTTGTTAACATTAGTTAATGTACTTTGAACTAACATGAACAAACAATGAACAGCTGGATTTTTATTAACTAACATTAACAAAGATTAATAAATACTGTAACAAATGTATTGCTCATGGTTAGTTCATGTTAGTTAATCTAATGTTTACTAATGCACCTTATTGTAAAGTGTTACCTTAATAAATAAAGTTATTGCTGAAGCATTTATGGTTAACTAAAATATGATGATCTTGAATTTAAAATATATCAACTTTAAATGTAATATTAAATAACACGCTACAGTTAAAATTATAATCAAGTGCTTTACATGATCTTTAGTACAACATATGAACTTTTTAATATTTAAATATGTTAGTCAACACACAACACAATAAGTGTGCTTCTTTAAAGCATGGCAAAAGATGATTAAACAATAGGCATATGTACTTTAAACCTTTTAATTTGACATTAAAACGTGCTCTTTTTTAAAGTCTACATAAGTGTGTTAAGAAACAGACATGAAAATTCACCTAAGTGGCTTTTTATTTCAGCAATATTCAGTTTAAAAAAATACTTTTAAGATTTTGAGAACGCTACAAGTCCACATTCAATACATTTAAGCACACTTCTTTTTCACAGGTAAAACTATACAGTTGTCCTTCTTTTTCTTCATCATGGACACTCTTATACATCATTAACCCTCATAAATTTGCAACAACAACGTGACGGTGAATAAACGTTAAAAGAATATGTTACATTGCTTTCAGTTTTCACATCACTTTAAGCAGAGCACACAAGTTCCCAATTATCGATATATGCTTGAATGATGTATAAAGAGCTCTGTGCACTTTAGTATAAATCTCTGCCCTTCAGCAATCTCCAAACTCTTGTAAAAGCACATCATTAAATTAAATTAAGCTAATATATATGAAGCATCACGTATGCAAGAAACCTGTGGGAAAATCATATTTCGCTTGGCATGTTGTGCATTGGTTTTAATGGCAGTTTGATTAAATTGGGCCCATTGTCATGCCAGTGGAGAAGAGCAGCTACAGCCCCTTTGTTCTGCGTCCACACTGAGAGGTTTGTCCACGGCTCTTATCAATGAGACTGATTTGATTATGAGCTCATAAGAGCGAGAGCAGTTCTCATGTTTATGGTGTGCTCAGCAACCCACCGCACAATGTCAGGCTGTCTGCGGGTCAATTCATGAAGAGGCTTCATTCTCTGAACTGCAGTCATGCCTGCACAACCTATTTCCTTTATCTGGCATTTAATTGTGTTTGCTGGGGCTCGTGTGTGTATGTCTAGACCTTTGTGCTGTCTACGACGGATCTGATCCGTATAGGAAACACACGGTTAATCGTTAAACGATCACAATCTCGATTTAAACATCCTTATTCCGATTCGGTTATGTCTATTTTAAACTTTAACAAGTACGATCAGAGCGATTGAGATCAGTTGTTATGTATAGGTATGAAACAGCTTTACAAACAGTCTTTTCAACCACACAGTATCATTACTTCTGAACGTTTAGTGTTCGGATATAAACACTGACATCTATGGTAGCGATAAATCACCTTTTGAAAGTAATTTGAAGATTGCAATAATCAATTACAGCGTTACACCAGTAGGTGGCGACAAGTGACTGTAAAAATTGTGTTTGTCATTTAATCATTCAAGAGATTCACTCAAAAACACTGATTTGTCCAGTAATGAGTTAAAGCCCCTCTGAAGTGCCTTGAAACGTGCAGGATTATTCAGTGTGTTGACGTTAATTTCCACTGAAACAGGAAGATATCGGGCATATCGAGTAGCTCCTCCCCTTTTTCAAAATAGCCAATAGCATTTAGTTTATATCACAGCTCGGCCAGAGCCGTTGACCAGCAGTTTCCTCCTAATCTCCCGTTTCTCCTCGTAATCTCCTCCATATCTCTTTAAAATATAGTATTATGTGCAGAACTCAAAGGGTGCGATATGTTTTCTGTTCTGAGCGACTCGATCACATGATCCGCTCTGTGTATCGTGTCTCTGGACCGAAGTGGCGGTTCGAGTGACACTAACGTGAATCCAGACTTCATCCGCCCCGATGGAAAGCATATTTACGTTCCCTGTCCCCTTTATAGTGCACTATGTGCCATTCACCATGTAGAAAATAGTAAAAGTGTGAACAAGTGACCGATTTCAGCCGCAGCTTCAGGGTCTGTCTATAGTGTAGGGGGCGGGGCTTCAGATTCTAGAGAGCATTTGATTGGACAGAAAATCTGATGAGAAGCTGAAGTGCAGAGTGATGTCATCAAAATCATTTATCCTTATTGGTATTTATTCAAAATTTGAATCGTGTCATTGTTTTGGAGCACACTGACACACTAACATATTCATACTAAAAGCAAAAAAAAACTACCATTTTGATTTCATGGGGAATTTCATTTGATTTCATTTAAGTCTTTGAGTGAATCATTGAATCATTCATTAAATCTGTTTCACGGGTTTAAATTCCACTGCAGCAATTAACGTTAATGTTACAGTCATTTGTGTAGTTGTCTAAATCGTGTCTCTATTTAAAAAAACAAAACAATTATTCTCAATTTATCCTGCAGCTCTAAAACACACACATATGTGGAAGACAAATGTGAAAGTTTTGAAAAATGTCCACGCTGTACTTTTCTAGGTCTTATCAAAATCATAAAGGCGTTGTCAAATTATGTTGTATTGGAAAGAGATTTTTCAAAATAGCCTATTTTGTGTTCTATCAGAATTTTTTTTATAGTTTAGAATCATTTTTAACGAACTATTAAACCAGTATCTATTCGTTGTATTTGCTACAAATTGTGAGGCTTGTATTGTGTTTCATAATCAGTAGAACCATCCTTATCAATGAAAATAAATCCCTGTATATCAAACAACCAGGAAACATAGTCAAACAAAAAAGGTAACTCTTGAAGAAAAAAACTCATTAAATCTTATAATATTTTATTATTATTTCTTAGAGAAAAATAAGCAGTGAAGCAGTTTTGTTAAAAAAATTCATGCTATTTTTGTGTGTAAATAAATAAATAAAATACCGTTGAGTCGATAAGATTTTTTTGTTTTTGAAAGAAGCTCTTATGCTACATTTATTTGATCAAAAATACAATATAAACACTAATACTGTGAAATATTATTACAATTTAAAATAACTGTTTTCTATTTGAATATATTTTAAATGCAATTTATCCAAACAAAAATCCATAAAAAAATAAACTTTACCAACATAACTTTTGCCTTGTCTTAGGCTATATATAAACAGAACACATGTTGGGTAAATTTTACCCAGCAAATTGGGTTGTTTATTTAACCCAGCATATTGGGTTGATTTAACCCGTCATACTGGGTTGATTCATTTTTACTATAGTACTAGCTTTTTATATATATATATATATATATATATATAATTTGACTTCATACATGAATTAATGTTTCCACACAACCACTGGTTTGCATTATAATTCCTTTATTTTTTATCATATTTTACAAATATGTGTACGCAGG
The DNA here is from genome assembly GCF_029890125.1 of Rhinichthys klamathensis goyatoka. NCBI lineage: Eukaryota > Metazoa > Chordata > Actinopteri > Cypriniformes > Leuciscidae > Rhinichthys > Rhinichthys klamathensis. Next base: position 13,957,292 of record NW_026606587.1, read on the forward strand.
GCCGCATTAAGAGCTCACTGGGCCCCGGGGCTATGAGTTACTGCAGGGCCCCCCACCACCACTTTAGGTCACCAACTACATGAGCTAAATGTTCTATCATTATACAAGTCATTTTATTCATCTATGATATACTTCACAGTTAAGTTATATTACTTTTAATACGATTTTTTATCATATCAAAATTTTATGCCACTAAAATTTCATAATTCTTGTGACCAATTTCAATATCACAAAAAATAATAGTAGCTTAAGAAAATAATCTAAACTTACTGATGACAAGAGTCACAAATATCAAAAGAACAAAGGCACATAAGAAATCGACCTACTTGAAAAACTTAAAGCACTGAATAATATTATATTGTATAAAGTAATCAAATAAACAATACATAGTTTTCACTATAAATTCAACATTCATTCTTATTAATTTTACAAAAGTGATTCAGTCAAGGGCAGTAAATTACTTTCTTTCTGATGTTTGATTAACATTATTGACACAAATGGCGACAGCAGCTTTATTAGCAGCTACTGTCACTTTAAGACCTCAGGGTCGGAACTCAAGTGCACTGTGCAAAACCGTCTCAAGTTCACCATGGTCTCAAAACCAAAATGAATTCTCTCCCGCTGCTTACTGTGCCTGAGCAGTTTAAAATAATTTGTATCCAAACCACAATGCTTAAAAACGAGTTTAAATTATAAACTTACATCATGATGGCGCAGGAAAATGTACATATTTTAGGCCATTTAGGCGAAAATAGAGTTTGATCAAACACAAAAAGCAATATCATACATCCATCAAGTTAATAATCAAACTTACCGAAAATTTGTGGGGTCGATGATGACGCATGTGTTTTTAAGAATAGTCTAGAATGAAGTGAAGAGTGGAGGCGATTGATTGGTTGATGCGTATATTCTAATAAGGCGCAGTCAGCCATCTGATAGGCCTACGTGCAGCAGCAGGTAGATCGTTCACAAGTTAAATAAGAATAAATGTATATCAAATTAAAACGTGACGTTTCAATTCACCATGCCCTGCTGCCCACGGGGGTTTGATTGACAGGCGAACTGGCCAATCATAACGCCGAATACGCAATTTTGTCCGACAACAAAGCTGTCAGTAGATGAACGTCGGTGGACTTGAACTTGAAAACGGTATGGTTTAAATTATTTAAATTACAATATTTGAAAGTTGAGACTTTGTTTCATATCAACAGTAAGCTGTCCGGAACTCTCTCTCGTAGTCACTCGGTGTAACGTTAGTCTTTGCCCCGCTATGTATTTTTCAGTGTGTGAGTGAGAACATGATGTGCGTGACTCGTGAGAACCGCCTGGCTTGTCACACAGTAACTAAAAAAGGCGGGTCTTTGCGAACGGTCATAATATTAATGATAATGATTCCATGATAATGCATGGAATATACGGCAAAGCGCCACTAAATAACAGGGCTAATTTGTGGGGGGCGTTGCGTGGTAAGGCTTTGGCAATCAGATGGCTAGTATCTACTCCACAGCCAATCACGGGCCCCCTCCTTGCTCGGGCCCCGGGGCTTTAGCCCCGCCTAGCCCTATTGTTAATGCGGCCGTGTGTGTACGGTATTTACAAATATTACAAAATACAATTTTTTTAAATTTATTTAAAACATTTCATATACATCACAAAATAAACAGTCTGCCAATGCTGGAAATTATGTGTTAAATCTTTACACATTAATGGGTGAGTTTAGGGTTTTGTCATTGTGTTAATTTTAACAAAGTAAATATGTCAGAAAGGTTAGCACAAAGATGTGTAAACATGTTAAATTAACACATTATGTCCTGTCCATCACTGCACACATTGTTAAAAAAAGTACATAAAATCCTAAACAAAACGTTAGCATTTGATAAAATGATTGTAGAGGCATTGGTTGTTTAGCTTATACAATTATTATAATGAAATAGCAACATAAAACTGCAGAATATAAATACATTAAGTAGTCAAAAAGGAAATGTCCAACACAGGGCAAAACACAGTTCTTTTCACAATACATGACACATAACCGCACCTTCAAAATAATTATTTCCAAAGATTTGTTAGATTCATGTACACTGGTGGCCAAAATAAGTATTTAAGTGTCCTAATGTTTTTGAAATAAGTCTCTTTGATGCTCAAGAAAGATTTCTTAGTATGATCAATGTCTGAGTGTCTACTCCTCCATCTTTTCCACAGCGGAGTAAAAGTCATCATCAAAATATTCTTTAAAATGCCAACACAATGTTTTTGTCCACCTTTGTGAATAAATGAACTTCTCCAAAGATTGGTTCCTGTTCAGAACTTGACTGACAACATCAGAATGCTCCCTGGTCTGTATGCGTGTCCACAAACACAAATGTACTCAGTCCTTCAGAGGAGATCCTGGTTCCAACACTATGTAAAACACAGAGAGAGAGAGAGAGAGAGAGAGAGAGAGAGAGAGAGAGACGAGAGGAGAGGGAGGAGAGAGAGAGGAGAGAGAGAGAGAGAGAGAGAGAGAGAGAGAGAGAGAGAGAGAGAGAGGAGGAGAGAGAGAGAGAGAGAGAGAGAGAGAGAGAGAGAGAGAGAGAGAGAGAGAGAGAGAGAGAGAGGGAGAAAATTCCATTTTAGTTTTTTTTTATTTACATTTTTATTATTATTTACTAAAACTTAAGAATATATATTTGTAAACAGATTTTTGTCAATTGCATTTTATTAAATTAAATTAATGGCAGATTAAATTTTAATACTTACATATCCTAAATTCTGTCCAAAAATGCTGAGATCCATAGAGAGAAAGACTGAAATCGATGTTTTAGCCCATTTCAGCTTGTCTGCAGTGAAGAGGTTCCTGTTTGATACAAATTGCCTGGATTAATAGGAATAAGAAGCAAATATAGTAGACAATATAATTAGGACACGGAGGCGCCGGCGCGTGAACTGGAGCGCGTCTCATACCGAAAACTGACAGAAAACACTTTATTAATAAACAATTCAAATGTTTAATGCATAATCCTTACTTTGGCCGGTTCTTTGTGGCAAAGTTTTAGCTGCTTTACAAGATTAGCATTCTCCCCTTCAGACTCTCTGTTCTTTAAGATTGGGTGCACACAAAACCTTCTTTTCTGTCTTTATAAAGAAAACGAAAAGCTCGTCTTCACTGGATGATGATGATGATGATGATGATGAAGTGTCCATGTTTTCTCAGCTGTCGGCGCGAAAGTTTTGGAATGTTGAAGCTCTGAACGTCGCAAATTCGCGTCGCGGCGGATGTAAATGTTTTTGACGCGAACTATTCGCTATTCGCACAGTAAGACACATGCAAGAAATCACTGAGTGATGATCATTCTCCTTCTAGTTAACCCACCTGTGCGCTGATACTAGGACCTTCCTGGTCCGGTGGGACTGCAATGGTAGAGTCTTCTGCCTAATAAAATATCAAAATAATGTAGAAATATATATAAACTTAAGTTGTTGAAATGCTAGATTTGGTATGAATGAATTAGTGAGAGTTTTTAACTGCAATACTTACCTGGATACATTTAATCTGTTGAGACTGAACATAGAAAATGGTCCATCTTCTGATTGGTTCATTTGCTGTGTAATAAAATATAACGTTAGACATGATGCAAAGGTCACTTAGCCTATTTGATATAAAGTTAGCCAATTTTATAGAGATTTTATAAGATATTGTAAGCACTTATCCAAAAGCACTTATCACATAATGCTAATCATTTTAGCAAACTTAAGTCAAAATATATATAAAAAAGGTAACACTTTAGAATACGGTTCCTTCGTTAATGAATAACTACACAAGAACCAATGAGTAACACAATATTAACAATCTAGTAACTATTATTAACTAACAAGAAACTCTGATTAACGAACTAGTAAGTAATAGCGCACAGATGAAAGTGGTAGTTCACTATTAACTAATCAATAACTACTATTTTTTTTATGCTTCCCAGAGAACTACTGAAAAGTTTCATAATTCATGCAAAACTAATCAATAACCAATGCAGTTCTACACTTTATTGGCTTTTCATTAGTAACTACTGTAAGAATCATGGAAACTAACTAGTAATGACTCAAGTGTTACTACATGATCTAGTCATGATTTGTGCAACCAAACACAAAAGTCATTTCAAGTATTTGAGATATTTGGTGAACTTTTTTAACTTTTAGAAAATTTCTTTAGAAGTATGTAGTAACACTTTAGTCATTCCTTGAGTCATTACTAACTTGTTCCCATGATCTTCACTTTAGAATACGGATCCAAATAATTAGTAATTCCCATAGAAGTATGTAGTAACACTTGAGTCATTACTAGTTTGTTACCATGATTCTTACAGTAGTTACTAATGAAAAGCCAATAAAGTGTAGAATCTTCTAATCACTCACAAGATATGCACACACACACACACACACACACACACACACACACACACACACACACACACACACACACACACACACACACACACACACACACATATATATGAGCTAGGAGACATACATAAAAACATATTTTTTTGGGAGGTAAATAATAAAATAACTGTATCTGGTATTTGGGTGGCTGATGACTCAATATGTTCCTCACTCACCGTGACTCGAGTGATTCAATGCCAGTCCAGAGGAATGCCGGAAAATTGGCCACAGGACAAGTAAGGTCCCGACAACTGCATTTAAAAATCCATTTCTTTAAAATTATTCAGTTGATAAATAGACAGCATAGGCCAATTATTAACAGATTTCCCAAATCATAAGTCTGCTATGCTATTACATATTAATAATGTAAACAACCTTGTGTATCGTTTACAGTAGCAGTTCAAATGTTAATGTAGTGCTAGTCATTTGTCCTGCATTGGTTATTGATTAGTTTTGCATGAATTATGAAAATTTTCAGTAGTTCTCTGGGAAGCATTAAAAAAATAGTAGTCATTGATTAGTTAATAGTGAACTACTTTCATCTGTGCGCTATTACAGTTCGTTAATCAGAGTTTCTTGTTAGTTAATAATAGTTACTAGATTGTTAATATTGTGTTACTCATTGGTTCTTGTGTAGTTATTCATTAAAGAAGGAACCGTATTCTAAAGTGTTACCAAAAAAAATATGATTTCAATTACAGTTTAGGCTTACTGCTAAATAGGGCTGTCACTCTACGTTCGAAAATCGATTGCACAATCGATCGGACCAACCAACACAAGTATCGAAAACCAAAATAGGGAATCGATTTTAACAGCCTTTTTTTCTTCTTCTTTTTTTTTACCAAAAATCCTTTTTAATATTCGCTATTACTTCAATGCAAGTGAACAAGCGTGCCGTTATTTGTTCAAGTAAGCCAGAAATGCTCAGATTCTGTGCGATACGCTGTATTTAATATATCATGAGGATCACGAGTTGCGTATTTGCGCTAAATCCGCACAGATTTGTCTTACACGAACTTCCCCAGCAAAGTGAGTAAACACAGAAACATGCCAGATTGGCTCGTGATTTGACAGCGTTTCCCGCCACAGTTCATTTTTACCCGCGTTTGGCGGGTCGAGGGTGTTAATCTCAATCCCTGAATGTTGCGCTCCTGTTTGTCATTGTGCACGAAACTTCACGCCAATAAATCATCAGAAATATTGCTGACTTGTGCGTCTCAAGCGCCCTCTTTACGCTCGTCCTAATGCCTGTTAGGTGTCCGTGGATTTGCCTGTATTTGGTGTTGAAAATGGAAACGTCTTTAGACATGGAAAATCGATTTTACAATCGAATCAATGAACACTTGTGTCTCAAAAATCGAACAGGATTATTTTCACAAAAGTGACAGCCCTAATGGTTAACAAGGCTTGCGTATTTGTCTTGCATATTTGAAAAACTGAATGGCCTTAATATGTCATTGCAAGGTGAAAACTGAATGTACATGTTCTGTGTACTGTATTGATCTGTCCACCTAAAACACATTTTTGGTAAAAAGAAAAGGCTGTTAAAATCGATTTTCGAACGTAAAGTGACAGCCCTATTAACCAGTCAGGATCAGTGAGGTGTTCAGCGAGCTGGGACTCATGCTTCATCAGAAATAAGCGCACTTCGTCCCGCAGCTCCACTCATGCTCCGATCCCAGTGCGTGACAGCCCAGTGGTGTAGTCTACGTGATACGCAGGTATACGCCGTATACCCACTAGAAAATGTCAAGGATTTCCGTATACCCACTAGGAAAGGCCAAGGATCTCCGTATACCCACTTAAAAAAGCGCGAGTATTCGTAACAACATCGTTTCGTGACAGAACTTTCATTCATAAATTCACCCCGCCGTCTGTGTTTGCGCAGCGGATCGAATCGCGGAATCCAGTCACAAATGTAACTTAGCCTACTGTAAAGCAGAACGTCACGCAATTTGGCCATTTTTGAAAGAATAAATCAAAAGTAGGGATGTACAACGAATCAAATCTCGATATGTACTAGTGTGTAAACTAGTGTACTAGTGTGTAAAGCTCAAAAAGACTGCTATAGAAATAAACTCTGCATGTTCTGCGTGTTTCTGTGAATGAGCGCTCAATGTGTGCTCTACTAGCTAAACACTGAAGCGCGCGTGACACTCATGGTGTTTTCAGCGTCTATGAGGAGGACATGCACACATTTGAACTTCATCGCAGACCTTTTATGAGAGTCACTTCACAAGAATTTTACCATTTCATTTGATAAAACTATCGTCATTCATTCGTATCATATACACTCACAAACTTTAGTCTTCATGACAACCGGTCAAAATAAAAGTTTTGTATAACGAAGAAAATATAACAGAAATAGGAGTAATATCACAGTATACTCACTACAAAAAACTAGACTACACCACTGTGACAGCCTGATATTGAGTGGACGCGCTTTTATATTTGACCATTTTTATCGCAGTCTCAAGAACACGTTTAAGTTCTGGGTCATGTGTTTTGCTTGCAAGAGCTTCTCTGTGTTTAATACAATGTGTGAAATTTATGTGAGGCGCCACTTGCAAGACTCTTGCTTTAAGACCTTTCTTTTCCTCCAGCATTGCTCCAGCACCGTCTGTACACACACACACACACCGATGCACTCGCCCAAAGATGGTCCCTCTTCTTTTAGTTTGTCGTCAAGTTTTGTGAAAATGTCCTCGTCTGTGCACAATCCCTCAAGCTGGGTGCAAAACAGAATCGTTAAGTTTTCCGTCAAATCTGTATCTGACGAATACAAGGAGCTGGGGGAGTTTAACATCTAACTGTACAGCATAATTCCCTTTCTTCACTCTGTCCACCAGCTGACACTTAACGTCCTGGGCCATGTCGGAGATGTGCTGGGCAATAACTGTTACATCTGACCCAGGATCTGGGTAACACAAAAACACCCAAACATTGGGTTGACGTCTGACTCAGGAGCTGGGTAACACAAAAACACCCAAACATTGGGTTGACGTCTGACCCAGGATCTGGGTTACACAAAAAACACCCAAACATTGGGTTGACGTCTGACCCAGGAGCTGGGTAACACAAAAAACACCCAAACATTGGGTTGACGTCTGACCCAGGATCTGGGTTACACAAAAAACACCCAAACATTGGGTTGACGTCTGACCCAGGAGCTGGGTAACACAAAAACCACCCAAACATTGGGTTGACGTCTGACCCAGGAGCTGGGTAACACAAAAACCACCCAAACATTGGGTTGACGTCTGACCCAGGAGCTGGGTAACACAAAAACACCCAAACATTGGGTTGACGTCTGACCCAGGATCTGGGTTACACAAAAAACACCCAAACATTGGGTTGACGTCTGACCCAGGAGCTGGGTAACACAAAAACCACCCAAACATTGGGTTGACGTCTGACCCAGGAGCTGGGTAACACAAAAACACCCAAACATTGGGTTGACGTCTGACCCAGGATCTGGGTTACACAAAAAACACCCAAACATTGGGTTGACGTCTGACCCAGGAGCTGGGTAACACAAAAAAACACCCAAACATTGGGTTGACGACGTCTGACCCAGGATCTGGGTTACACAAAAAACACCCAAACATTGGGTTGACGTCTGACCCAGGAGCTGGGTAACACAAAAAACACCCAAACATTGGGTTGACGTCTGACCCAGGAGCTGGGTAACACAAAAACCACCCAAACACTGAAAAAAGTATCAATTTTTTTTTTTTTTTTGCCAAAAGGCTCAACTCAGGATTTGGGTAGAAAAAATAACCCAAGATTTTTTAGAGTGCAGAGTAGATTAAATGTTCTGCTCCACTGAGAGCGGCGCTGCCCTGAGGCATGCTGGGAACTGTAGTCCTATAGTGCATTAGCGCCCTCACAGCATGCAAATGAATCAAGCCAATTAAACACACGCAGCCCGAGGCAACCTGCGCACTTACACAGCAACGCTCAGCTTTAACAACCAGCAGAACCAATTCCACCCTGTACTTAATTGACTTAAGTGGTTCATCGCTGAGAGAGGGAGCTGATTTACCGGCAGGGGGTCGTTGCTTAATAACTCCTCATTTCCTTCATTTTACACAATTAGCATGAGTTATGTGCTCTATAAGAGGCGACGTAGATGGCCGGTCTCTTAAATCACTGAATGTCAGCACTATGCCAGAGAGCCTCGGCCAAGAATTTGACCCTTGTGTTTAATATATGACTTAGTGACTGCTAATGATAATTGCGAACTACTTGATTATGCGTCAGAGTTTCCGAGGTGCATGTGATTTAACGTACAGTAAAGCAGCTTCTTTGTGCTTAATAAAGGATGCATTGTCACAGATGACGAGCCATCAGTAACCCTCATTAAAGATAGTTTGAGAGCGATTGTTATTGTGTTCTGATGGGAAAAACTTGCAACAGCTGGAATTTCTGAATCACAGTGCAGACATAATAAACAGGGAATAAGTGAGCATGGCTTTAACATGCACCGCTGTTGATGTGAGTAAGCCGTGTAAACCTTTGAATACAATGTTGTGCAGCGATCTACCCAAAACAGTTGTTTTCAGCTGGTGACTCGCAGTTGTACTAGAGTTGTGGATTGCACAGAAACCCAAATGCTAAATACATAATGAAAAAGAAGTGCACTTAATCGTGTTGAGTGTACACTTGAAGTGAACTCCAAATCTCTTAAGTATGCTTTTTTGAAAACTGTATTTGCAGATAATATAATATAAAAAATTAAATAAAAGCCACTTAACTTAAGTGTAAAGAGATATGACTAAGTTTTTTAAGAACAGGTACACTTTAAGAAAATGCGTTTCACTTTCAAACATGGCATTTATTTTACACACGTAGTTTTCTCTTTTTAAGAGTATGCTAGTGTGTTTATTTTTTAACAAGGAAGGAAATGCTTCCGATATGCTTTGTTTTTAGCATTACAGGCCTCTCAACTCGGCAGTATTTGGGTGAAAATTCATTTGTCCCTTTACCAGAAGCTAGTTAGATAGCTTAGATATGCTTGAAACAACCCTCATCCCTAAAACTAAATACATTTATGATCCAAATTATATTAAATAAGATTAAAACACCTTTATAAAAAGGTGCAACTGCAGAATAAATGGTTTGTGGCCAACACAGTTTGTGGTAATATTAATACCTGTGTGTGTGTGTGTGTGTGTGTGTGTGTGTGTGTGTGTGTGTGTGTGTGTGTGTGTGTGTGTGTGTGTGTGTGTGTGTGTGTGTGTGTGTGTTTCAAGATTGGATTTTTAAGATTGGTATTCTAAGAAATTTCTATTGTATTTTAAGATCGGAAATACATTTTCAAATATGTATTGATGTTTGAAGGTTTAAACTAAATATATTTTTAAATACATACTTTTACTTCAAACATATATTTAGCATAGGTTTAAAATATATTTAAGCCAGAAGAGAAATATCTTTTTTTTCACGTTTATTTTTTTTGTTTTTAACAGAAAAAAAAAATTTGTTTTAAAGATATAAAGATGCAGTTGTGCAATATAAAGTCACATTGTGTGAGTTATGAAATCGATGTACTAAAAAATGGAAAAGTTTTTTATTTGCGTTTTTCAAGTACAGACGGCAACGTTGTCAAAAAGATTTCCGTTCACACAGATCTGCAAAAACTATTAAAAACGCTGTATTACTCATGCCAGGCCAGTAGTTGGCGATGTCACTATGTAAAGAAACACTACGCATCTATAGACTGAACATGTAATACGGATGTGCACGACGTCACCGTTTTCACAAATTCACATTTTTGTTGTTGCACTTTTAAACCCGATTTCAAAAGCTTGCATTTGCAGACCCCCAAAATGCCGTTGTCGTGTAAATGAACGGCCAACAGTTTTTTGTTGAAACTTAAACTCACATTGTAGCAAAACCCACTTACGGTTAAGGACCTGTACAACTCCAGCAGTGAGTGAAGCTAAGAAGGGAATTTCAAGACATGGAAAATTATACACACACACTCACTGGATGGTAGTGTTGTAGTCAAGACCACCAAAACAGAGACCAGGACAAGTCTTGAATCCAGTCAATAGTACTGAATGGTTGTAGCCACCGCCATTCATTAAGAATCAATGCGATTTAATATATAACCCTTTTCAGCGCTGCATATGTTGCGTTTTGTCTTCTGGTTTGTTTTTCCACAGCATGAAGGTAAGATCTTACGGATTTATGAATAAACCGCTCATTTTAAAATCTTCCCGGTCTACTGACATTTGCTATGACATCCGCTTAAAACATTACAATGCTCATGATAACTTTCGTCAACTCTACAATAAGTATTATTCTTTGACAGCGATGCCATAGAAATATACAGAGCGACTGCAAAAACTGAAGTTCAAACACAAAAATGCGCGCTTGTTTCTCTGCCGCATGTTTGATAAGAATTTTTTCAGATACAGTTTTGCATTTTGGACTGAATAACCGTGTGTTTTAGTGTTCAGGCGCCAGAGGCAACTGTAAAACCGTAAAAAGATGGAAGTTTATTGCGAATGCCAGCCCAAACAGCGCTATAGGGAAAACTTTTAACACCTTACCGGCTCATACAGAGCCCTATTGTCTTGCACTCGGTTACATAATCATTGACATCACCAAGAAGAGACTGTAATAGCAGTCTGAGCCTTTTCTTGCACACGTTCTCACTCATCCAATCACTCATTCATTTGTTCACTCCCTCGTTTACTCAGAGACATATGAACCGTGTGACTCACTCTTTCTCAAAGAAGAGACTATTGCGACTGGCTTTGGCTGAAGAGCAGGTATGAACATGTGAAAAAAGGAAATGCAACACCCTCTAACATAAGCTTTATTACTGCTCCTCTCCAAATCCATAATGACATGTGTGGTGAACGCTGCAAACCAGAGTCAATTATCATAGCAGAGATAATTATAGAGGGTGTGATTGTTTTTTTTAGCTATTAGTTTGTTTGATTATGTGACAAATAGTTTGAGCTCGCTCCTGTACACTCCTGTTCAAACTGATAATGTAGTTTCTGCCAGAACGCCTATAGAGTTATTGTTACTACTGTAAATCATAATAAGTTAATATTGTATCCCCTTTAATCTGTGTAAAAAGCTTTCAGAATCTATTATTTGTTTCTTTGAGGACACCATGTTTCTTCATGTTATACTAGTGGAAACTATGGCATTGTAGATTTTATAATATACCATTTACAGGTTCTGTAACTCCATTTATCATAATATATTATTAAAATGCTATTTATTTCTGTGATCAAAGCTGAATTTTCAGCATCATTACTCCAGTCGTCAGTGTCACGTGATCCTTCAGAAATAATTCTAATAGGTTGATTTACTGTTCAACGTTTTGTAATGATGAAGCTGCAATTTAGTACATTTAAAATATATTAACTTTAAATGTAATATTGAATTACATACAGTTAATATAATCAATTATACCAGGGGTCTCAAACTCAACTTAAGGCCGTGTGTCCACCAAAGCGTTTTTAGCCAGCTTTTTAGCCGCTCTGCTGAAAACGCCTAGCTGTGGGCGCTTGAGAGCGTTTTGGCAGCATAGCGTTTCTTTCAGTTGAGACGTTTCGCTGCTATGATACAGAATATCCACAGCACAGTTTACTTGTAACAGATTTCGCAGATAATTTGTTTCATAAAAAAAAATTATGGTAATGTTTAGATTACAGCCCGGAAAGTACTGCGTAATTAAAGCGATTTTACAGCGTAACCTTCGGTAATTATAGTGTACCTATAACGTACTTACAATATAAGTATAAGGGAACAATATTTTAAGTTTGGGGAATAAAGGGGTAACAACCAGGAGAATTAAAAAAATATTTATACTGTAAGTATTATAGAACTAAGGGGTACTTATTCTACTATTATATTACAACAATCTCACATTTGGGAGCAATTCAGGAAGAACATACACTGCGTACTGTTTTGAAATAATGGTGAGACAGTACATACTGTATAGGCTTTAAAAAAATCACAGGGTACATATCTATGCATTTATAAAGTAATCTTTTTTACAAAAGTGCACTGAAAACGAAAACTATTGCAACTTTTGCTTAAATATTGGGGAAAGATACTCTTGTTCCATGTAGTGGTGCTTGTTACCCTCTTGTTCGATGCAGTTACAGGGTAAGTGTAACATTGCGGGCTGTAAATTAAAGTGGTGCTTGTTACCCTCTTGTTCCATGTAGATACAGGGTAACAATAAAAATGCATACACACAATCTTTATCACTGACTGGGAAACCTTTATTTATTATACAAGCACCACTCACCCTGTAACCACATGAAACCAGATATATATTTTTTAAAATTCAATATTTTTAGCTTTTCTTGCCTTGAAACATGTTAGCCCAAACTTAAACATCTGCACTTTTGCTATAAAAAAAAACATATCATTATCATTTTTAAAAAGCCTATACAGTATGTATTGGTACACAATTATTACAAAAAGGTACGCAGTGTATGTTCTTGCTAAATTGCTCCCAAATGTAAGATTGTTGTATCATAATAGTAGAATAAGTACCCCTTAGTTCCATAATACTTAAAGTATAAATATTTTTTTAATTCTCCTGGTTGTTACCGCTTTATTCCCCAAACTTTACATATTGTTCCCTTATACTTACATGTAAGTACTTTATAGGTACACTATAATTACAGAAAGTTACACTGTAAATTCCTCTTAATTACACAGTACTTTCCGGGCTGTAATCTAAAGCGTTACCAAAATTATTTTTCATCCATTTTGTTCGGTTAGCTCTGCTGGTTGATGTCGTTGTACAGAAAGAATGTTGTGACAGTTGGTCGGTGTGGTATTAGCCCCGCCCCTCCTCCACTCTGATTGGACGGCTGAGTAAAAAGTGACAGTGAGGAGCGCTGCGTTTTATCCAAAGTTGAACATTTTTCAACTCTCGACGACCAGTGAAAAACGCCGGGCGCTCAGCGCTTTAGCGTGAAAAAACACTCGGCGCCTCGTTATGCTCATGGCGTTTAAAAAACGCGGCGTTCCCATTGAAAACATACGCCAGGCGCGTGGAAAAACGCTTTGGTGGACACACGGCCTAACTGGGGGCCGCTGGAGGTAGAGTCGGGGTCAGGCTGGGCCGTATCAAGTATTCCACAAAAAAATAGTATTCAAGTATTCCAAAAAAGGAGCACAACTGATCCAATCTCCTCAATCTTTATTATTAACGTTTCTCCTGAACTGTTCCTCTGAATTTGAACATTCCTTTCTGTACATGATTGGTTCTTCATGAGCTGTCCTTCTGACAGTTGAAGTTCATTTTACAAACTTTCTTTGTCTATAACACATATTTGTGATATTTATATTTGCTTATGTCCTTTTTATTTTCTTTATACAACACATTAATGATATTGAATGTTTTTTTTGGAAGGCACATTTCCTTTTATTATACTTAGAAAAACAATTATTGCTTTTGAAATACAAATATGTGCAGTCATGTCTGCCCGTCTTATTGAATTCCTTCTACACATGTATAGTGTCTCAGGCAAATTACTGACTTTGCACAAATCAAAGCAAACCTTCTTATCAACCTGTTGGACACATATTACAAGCTCAAAATGATTATTCTCACATTGTTTTAGAGCAGGGGTCTCCAACACGTCGCTCGCGAGCTATCAGTAGCTCGTGGCCTGATTGGTGGTAGCTCGCCAAGGGGCCGTTCACATATCACGCTCACATATTTTGCGTGTTACATGTTATTTCAAATGTAGGCATGCGGCAAGCGCGCTCATAATTGAACCGACGCGCTCATTTTTTCCAGGCGCAGTATGTTTGTACTTCGCGGTTGTCTATGACAACTATTGACAACAAACCCACCGTAAGCTGTCACGAGACTATCTATGGTAGCCCATAAGGGATACAAAAAAAAAAAAACGCGGCACACGCAATGACGGGCCGCACTAACATTAAACTTTAATGTCAAGTAGGGGGCCACAAAATATCCACCCGCGGAATTATACCATGGTCTGTCTGAATACTCAATTCTGATTTGCTGGAAGGTGTGCAAAAAAAAAAAACCTTTAATGCACAAAGCTCCACGTCAGTTATTCTATATTAATGCACTGCTCTTATTAAAGCGCACACATCGGAGATCGAGCGGTGCACACACTGCCTCGTAGAGATGCGCGGTTGGCGGTTACAGCCGCGGATAAACTGCGGATCGGGCGGATGACGTGACGAAAAAAATATATTTTAATTAAATTCGGGCGGGTGGTTGAACCAATCAAATGAAAAATATATGTATACATTGTTAAATATTGTTATCTGACTATACCTACATCCACAAAAAAAATCGAGCACACTTTGAAATAGTCAAATTTTCATCAGGCAATATCGAGGCTCTATAGTTTATTATATGATTGTTAGGCCTGTTGATGGTATAAAATGAATTGCACTGTGCCTGAAAAAGACGCGCTCTCCGCTCTCTTCCCGTGCATTCAAAATTAACGGGAGTCTTCAGAACAGGCTCGTCCTATAGTCGTCACCCTGACATGACAGTGCGTATAGAGATAATTAGCCTACAATGTAAATTACTTGTTATTTTATTCGAGCTCTCTATCTTTTTGCTAAAAAATAAAGTGAAATAGGCATTCATTAGTAGTAGGATAAATAGTTTAAAATAGGCTAAAAATATTTAACTAATATGCAAATTGGTTGTCTACAAACCAAAAGGTTGGTGGTTCGATCCCCGGTTCCACCTGACCAAGTGTCGAGGTGTCCATGAGCAAGACACCTAACCCCAGCTGTGTGTGTGTGTGTGTGTGTGTGTGTGTGTGTGTGTGTGTGTGTGTGAGACACCTAACCCCAGCTGCTCCCGACGAGCTGGATGGCGCCTTGCATGGCTGACACCGCCATCGGTGTATGAGTGAGTGAGTGAATGGGTGAATGTGAGGCAATATGTAAAGCGCTTTGGTGGCCATTGGGTCTGTGAAAGCATTTATAAATGCAGTCCATTTACCATTTACCAAATTCAAGTTTCACCCGAAACATTTAGATTCAACATTTAGATTTAGATTTAGATTTAACATTTAGACTCAACATTTACATTTAGATTTAGATTTAACATTTAGATTTAACATTTAGATTTAGATTTAACATTTAGATTTAGCATTTAGATTTAGATTTAACATTTAGTTTTAGCATTTAGATTTAGATTTAACATTTAATATTTAGATTTAACTATTTAAAATTGACAAATATTGTTGTAAATGTGCTAAAAAGTGACCGTCAAAAATTCATACCAGTTTTTTAAACATTGTTTGAAGCTAAATGTGACAAAATGTTGCTGTTATTTTCAGTGTGAGCCACTTTACAAAAGGCGCCCCATACAATAGCAGCATGTTGAAATTATGTGCCAAAATGCGTTTTCTATTAGGCTACAATGAAAATATTGTACAGTAGCCTACCAGATAAGGTCAGGTTTGACTAAGTGCGTTTAATTTAGGCTATTTATTTATTTTTGTCCCTGCGCGCCGATCGGAGACGGAGTTCACTGCTGATATTCTGAGAGCTTTCTAGTCTCGCGGCTGTCATCAGCAGCGCCTTGTATCGCCCAATCAGCGGATGGCGGGCGGGTGCGGTTTTGAAAATTGGTCGAAAACGTTGGTGCGGATGGATGGCGGATGGATGATGAGTTTTGTGATGCGGTTGCGGATGAAATAATAGTTTACAACATACATTTGAAATAACTTGAGCGCGCAAAATATGTGAGAGCGATATGTGAACAGGCCCTTTGGCGAGCTACCACCAATCAGGCCACGAGTTACTGGTAGCTTGCGAGCGACGTGTTGGAGACCCCTGCTCTAAAACAATGTGAGAATAATCATTTTGAGCTTGTAATATGTTTGTAATAAATCTCCACTGCCTCCTCGCGACTTTTATTAATAAATTAACTTCGCTGCTTCTGAATCACTACATTTTATTACTCAGCAAGAAGTTTGTTGTCACATACTGCTCTGAGACAAGAAGGTTGAGGATCCAAATGCAGTTTATTTAAAGGGTTGACAATCGTAATCCAAATCCAGCCAAGGGTCATACACAAGTAAACAATCCAAACGATAGCAGTTAAAGGTGCTGTGTGTAACTTTTTTACTCTACTAAAGCATAAAAATACCACAATATGTTTGCAGATATTTAGGAAACATGCTACGTTCACAACTAAGTTTCTCTGAAAAACACTTCTACCGCCAGTTATTTTACTTATTATTTTACACGTTCCGCCGCGTTGTCAGTCGGTTTCTGTTTCGGTCTGTGTGACTCCGCCCACTGCCAGTTCAGCCAAATTGTATTTTGACACCCGGGATGCCAGTTGGCGGGAAACACAGCGTATCGCAGCCATGGAAACGAGTAAACAAACTGGGTCAGAGATTGCAGATTCCACACAACCTAAAAAGCCTCAATATCCATCTAAAAATCTCTATGAACGAGAACATATTAAAACACAGATAGATCAACTCATTAACTTACGCAAGTCTCCTCGGCTTTCGTCGTGTCACCCGTGTGAGCGTCGAGTCTGAGGAGGAGGGGGAAACAACGGTCTCTGATATTTTCACATTTGGACTGCAGTACCTATTTCAACCACTAGCTGTCATTCTTACAGTCAGCACCTTTAAAGCTGCAGTAGGGAGTTTTGAGAAAACGTTGACTTAGCCTGAAAATTTGAACAAGCACAACTTACAGGTCCCACCCCCTTGCTCTCTGCTGCGCTACAGCCCTCCCTCCACAGCTCGTCCTCCACAGCGGAGCCTGTCGTGAACGCGCAGGCTAGTAAACAGGGCCACCGATAACGGTGGATAAAAAGTTATATGGCACATTCACTAATAGGGACTAAACGTCAATAATATGCTTTACATTGACTATGGCCTGCCCATACTTTGACTACAAACTTGGTCCTCAAATCATTATGTATTTTGCAATAGCCTACATGTAACTTTATAACGTTGCACTCTTTCTATAAGTTATAAATAGCTAGTAAGATAACGTTAATATAACGGTAACTAACGTTACAGTATGTAAGTAATTATTCTAGCGATATATAATGCTAGATAAGGTGTGCTAGTACATTATTTCAGCAACATGACAAGCCAGTGAATTAGCAGGTTTCAATCGTTGCTTAGCAGAGTGCGTGACATTTTATCTACATGTTATGCGGCTCGAGTTTTGACACCGAGTCAATGGGCTCTGTGTAATTCTTTCTTTTTAGCTTGTTTATCGTCATCGGTCTTTTTCCTTTTACCTCTTTGTTTTATGAGCAGGTGTCACTCGAGAATTGGCAGTTTAGGTTGTTTCTCCGTCATAAACACAGCTGCAGCACGCCGGCAATCTTGAGTTTGAATGACGGCTCGCGCTGTGCAAGAGAGGGGTGTGATCAGCGCGTACACGAGCGTGATTGACACTGCTAAGACACTCCTCCTGGCTCTGATTGGTTGTTTCTGACCGGGAGCGTGTATTTCTGCAAATGGCAATAGGACCACTGGGAGGAGCCAGAAGAGCTTGATTTTTACACAGATTATCTGTCTCATATTCTACTGTCAGGACATAATGACAGTTTTAGCAAATACATATTTTCAAAAGTTACCTACAGCAGCTTTAAGGGCTGAGGCAAAGAGAGAAATCCGAGGGAACAGGCAGAGAATCAAGAAAACCATGAACGCTCAGAATCGCAGTACAAACACTAAACAAGACTTCACAGGGAATGAATGTAAAAAAAACCAGGCTCTTATAGGGTGAGTTAAACAAGGTAATGAGACACAGGTGAATGTGATAATGGATGATAGTCTGAACTAAGGATTATGGGGAATGGAGTCTGTGAATGTGTGGTATTGTACGTGGTGGAGTGTCCTCTGATGGTAATCCCAGACACTCTCACTGGTGATCGTTACAGTTGTAACGTTGCTGTTTTTGAAGTAATTAAACTCACAACTTCATAGTAGTGAGACACAGGTAATTCGCATGCACATCTTTTAATCTCTCTCTCTCTCTCTCTCTCTCTCTCTCTCTCTCTCTCTCTCTCTCTCTCTCTCTCTCTCTCTCTCTCTCTCTCTCTCTCTCTCTCTCTCTCTCTTGATAGGCTAATTCACTCTACCACACTACTTTATCTCTGTGTCTGATTTAAATCGGACAGAATGCTAGATTTAACTAGTCGTAACTGACAAAAATAACCGGCATTTTAACCCTTCCAGTCAAATTTAGCACTGCAAACATCAATGACAGTTTTAAAGGTATAGTTCACCCAAAAATTCTGGTGAAATTCTGTTCCTCCATCGACAGCTACGCAACTGACACATTGACGCTTCAAAAAGTTAATAAATGGATCGTAAAACTAATCCATATGGTTTAGTCCAAATGAAGTCCGTCTGACATTTTTCTTTTAAAGAGCATTTTTATGTTTTAAATTTGACTCATCAGCTACATTTCTGAAAATATGACATTTCAATAACTGACTAATAGCCTTTTCATTGCCATTAAAGTGGAATAACTGAACTGAACCTAAACATAGGAGCCTGATAAAAATTAATTTAAAAGAAAAATGTCAATGTCAGAGGCTTTTGCATCTGAAGTCTTCAAATTTTCTGAAAAGACACGATCGCTTCATATGATGAACAGATAGGCTTTAATTCACATATAAACATTCACCAACGCACACATCGGTTGTGGTAAACGGTATCTCAAGTATGTCCGCTTGACGTGCGAGAACCAATGAGGTTCATTCTTGAGCTTCAGCAAGAACCAATGAGCAGGGCTCGACATAAGCAATGGCCCGATGGCCCGGGGCCAGTAAAAGAGTATGTCGGGCTAGTTGATTGGCCAGTCACTGGCCCGCGCGGGCCAGTGAATGGCCATCAGCAAAACAAACAGCAAACGTCATATACAGTGGCGCGAAGAGTGTCAATGTTACTTCAGGTTATAATAACGTGTTAAAATGTCAAAAGAACTACGAGGCTGATACGAGAAAGAGGGCATTCCTATAGGGCTGGGCGGTAAATCGAGTTTGTACAATATATCGATTTTTTTTAAACGATATGGAATGAGGCAATATAGGCTACTGTTTATATCGATACAGTAGTTTGATACGAGCACATCTGAAAAATAGCGGAGTACGCAGTGTGAGCTCCTGCAGTGAAAAAACATAGTACAATTTGTCCTAAACATGACACAAGCTTATATTAAGCACTTCAAAATAACTGGTAAGATATAGTTAACAAGTTTAAAGCAGCTTGCCCTGTCAGATGCTCTGACAGATACTGTTGCTGACTGACAGATAAATACTTGCGCTGTTTAATGCGTTTGAGACGTGGTGCTTTCCTCAGTGCTTAACTTACATTTTACAGGTATATTCTCTCCATCTGTAAATGTTAGAAAGTCAAACAAATATGTCCATTTCACTGTCAGGAGAGGACGAGCTTCTGCAAGTGAATCTCCGCTAAAATTAAAGCTTCCGTGAACGAGCGCTGCCGCGAGCACGCGCGCCTAACAGACGAGCACAATAGAAGAGTAGCGCAATAATTCTGACTAAAATATACATCTTGCTAAAATATTTGTTGTTGGAGACAATAAATGTGCCATATGTGGAATTTTAAACCTACAAGTAGGCCTATGTTTTTATGAAAGTGAGCATTATAACGGGGTAATCAAATGCAGGCTAATATAATTAGTTGTGCTTTTGTTTTTATTTTCATTTTTAGTTTAGCCTTAGTCATTTTAAAAACAAAAGCATTATTTTTGTTTTTAGATTGTAATGTTAGAATGTAATGTGATTTTAACCACCTTTTTGCACGTAATATATTGCATAGCCTACATTACATTCACTATATTTGTTTCCATATCCTTCAATATCAACATGGTTTGGATATCATTAAGCAGGATGTGAAATATATATATTTTTTAAATAAATACAGATTTTCTTTATCCAAATAGAAAAACGTAGAAAGTACCGAGATATATATCGTATATCGCCATTTAACCAAAAAATACCGAGATATGATTTTTTGGCCATATCGCCCAGTCCTAATTCCTAGTGTCATGGAAAACGCAGTACACCTGGCTGGAGAAAGGCGATGAGGGCATGTACTGTTTCGTTTGCCGGAAATTTACAACAAAAGCCGACCAAAATGCAAAATGCATAACCGGCCTGCCGAGTGCTATCTAAAAATAGTGTAATCAAATTCCCCCCTAAACTTCTGCCTAGCCCCCCTAAAAATGTGTGATTAAGTGTAAGCTACACAAATTTGTGTTCGCTTCAGTCTTGTTATAATCAGATTCAGCGCGTTCTTCATTTTTTCTTCATTGACAGTTTTTTAGGTCATAAATGTTAAACGTATGACAAAAATAATCAGGCAAACTAATATACTTTTGTCTAATTTCGCCATTTTGAAGTGAAAATATAGCCTATGTAACTCATCACTCATGTAATGTAATAATTAGTTTACTGTCATTGTGAGGGGACAAGAAAAATGAATCCTAATGTATACAATAAATACAGTTTAATGGAAAAGTGCTTTTGATTCTATTTCTTTCAGGGCCAGTAAAAATATAGAAGGGGCCAGCAAAACTCTGATCTACTGGCCCTGGGGGCCAGTGGGGATTTTTTTTTATGTTGAGCCCTGCAATGAGGTTTGTTCTCGCACATCAAGCAGGTTTTGGTTGAGCTTCTGTTTATGTTCGCTGATCAATGTTTATATGTGAAAGAATGCCTAAATTAAATCTTTTCCTCACATAAAGGGATCGTGCTTCTTCGGGAAATTTGGACGAAACCGCTCAACCACTCAAACCTCTCAGATTTCAGCAAAAATACTTTAATTAGTGTTAATTACTGTTTTTGGGTGAACTAACCATCTAGTCAACACATCAAAATAAGTACTTCTTAAAAGCACGATAAAAAATGATTAAAACAATGATTAAAATTAGGGGATGTCCCGATCCGATCACGCGATCGGAAATCGGGCCCGATCACGTGGTTTCAGACTCGATCGGAATCGGACGTTACCTCCCGATCAGGACTCGGATATATGTAAATTAGGGGTGTAACAGTACATGTATTCGTAATTATTGAACCGTTTCGGTACGAGGCTTCCGGTTCGGTACGCATACAAACCGAACGATTCCTAGGACCATTTTTCCTGCAGACAAAATCCGCGCTGGCGCGATCACCACAACCTTGCGCAACATCAAATGGCAAACGTAATGAAAGCAGAACGAAACTGCGCTTCTCATTATATTGTGCTTAAAGTCCCACTCCGATCATATTTTTAGCTATTTTTAAACATTCCCAGTGGTCTTTAAATTATGATTATGCCATTTTTAGCCAAAATCACAAAACCTGTGCCGTTTTCTGGGACTTCGCTTCAGCAGAGCGGCAGTAGCTCATTAGCAATTCGCCTCTGCGTTGTGGGCGGAGCCGTTGGCACGGAGACGCCCCTCCCCCCTGCCCGTTGCTGAGAGCTCTGTCTCTCCCGCTAGCTTACATCCCCAATACCGGTGGGGCAACAGTATTATATACACGTTAATTATTATTATCCGAAGTTAATCAAAGTTATCACCGATCATTATTTCACTCCAAGACATCGCGTGTGGAGACGCCCAGTGGAGTTACTACGTCACAACTCCAGTCTATTTTAGCCGGCATTTTAGCGTCTGCTACTGATTCACAGCCATTTGAATGTAGAAATACTCAGAAATACAACTTTGAGCTTATTTTTCTTAAGAAATGTCCTCTAACATCAGAAAAATGCCACAAGAACATGTTAACACCTAGAAAAACATTATTTTCATCGGAGTGGGTCTTTAACGGGCCATTTATCAGTTCGGACCAGCAGCATCTGTGCAGCGCGAGATCAAGCGACACAGCGCTAAGATCCAGTGAAGAAAACATTTGAATTCTCCACTGAAGTAATAACATGCTGCGAGATCTAGTGAGAAGCATTCACATTTCTCTGTTATTAACCGTAGATCTCTATTAGATCAAACAGCGCTGACGTGGAAACCAGGAGAAACATTGTGCCGTGAATGAACATGGATTTAATGTTGCACTTCAAAACTCAAATATTATATAAATATATATTTAAATGTTATTTTTAATGTGATTACCAAAACATTATTTGTTCATCCTTCAAAGATTACCCCCAGTTATAAACCTGAAAGTTTCAAGATGTAGGAAAACTCAAACTTATTTAAAAATAGTTTTTCTTTTAATAAATGGCAAGAGGCATTTCTTTCTTTTTTGCTGTATCGTATCGAACCGCAAATTTTGTGAACTGTTACACCCCTAATGTATATATATTCTTATTTTTTTTTATACACTTTTAAAACATTTTTATTTTTTGTTTACATGCCTGCCGGGTATTTTAAGTTGAGGTGCTATTTGTTTTTATATTAGACTTTTTCTATATTAGTGTTGCACTAAAGTCCAAAAGTGAAGATTTTATGTTATTTATTACTTGATTGTTCAAGCTACCTCACAGAAGTGCTCTGTTTGTTAACAGAGTTGTTAAATGTTAAAATAAGGTGAATTAAATTAAAAATAAGGAACATCCTGGATCTGTTTTTTCTCTCTTCTTTATTCTTTTTTTATGTATTATATAAGTATCGGATCGGGACTCGGTATCGGTAGATAGTCAAAATCAAATGACTCGGACTCGGACTCGAGTGCAAAAAAACCTGATCGGGACATCCCTAATTAAAATTGTAACGCAGTTCGTTGTTATGGGAAGAAGGAGGTGGGAACCGGCGAACATTTAAAGGCTTTAATAATAAATAAACAAATACAAAAGGAAAGTAAAGACACAGACGACTGCTGTCACATATAACAAAACACAACATAAAATCCAGTCCTGTCCTCTCTCGATCTGCACTGTCATCGCTCCTCCTTTATGCTTCCGCTCCTCCGTGAGAGACACGAGACCGCTCATCATTAATCACGCCACCGGCCTCGCGCCGTTCTCCCGTGGCCCTCGGCCTCGTCCTGCTCGCCACAACAATGTAGCAGGAAAACTTTTAATTTGACATTATTACACTGTGTTTTTAGAAGAAACATAGTCATGATAGTGAAATCTTATTAAAAAAGTGGCCTTTTATTTCATCAATATTATATTATCTGCAAGTACAGTTTAAAAAAAAAGAAAAACAAGTGCACACTCAATTAAGCACTTTAACATTTCTTTTTCACAAAGGTTCTTAATGCTGTTATTTATTTATTTCCAACTGAACACTAGCATTAGCATCAGGGCCGTAGCTAGAGGATTCGGGGCCCCCTGAAAAAATATTGATGTTGGCCCCCACCACCCTCCACCAATATCATATACTGTACAATAGCTGAACATGGAGGCCCACATAACAGAAGATGGTGATGTTGTTGTAAAACCTTTATTTTAAAAGTTAAATGTTTATATAAAAATTACAACTAATAAAAACTAACAAAAAGCAAGAAATTGTTAAATAATAATAAAACCAATTTTTAAAAAGTAATATTTTTTCCCCCCCATCAGTCTGTTATAATTCATAAATCAAAAAGTAAACATTTAGAAATTGACAAGAATGCAGTAAAACCATGTATTGACTTATTTTTTAATAAAGATAATATGGAACTGGTAATATTATTAAATAAAGCGAATACATTTATTCATCCAAGTGCAGTGTGTTGTATTCGTGTTTTCTCGATGTTTTAAATATCATCAGCTGGCAGGTCAGATGCATAATGCAATGCGTCGTGACTCGTGTAATTTTTTTAAAACTCTATTTACAATAGTGTAAAAAGACAGGAATTTAGACCACGTAATCATTCGGTCGATTGTGGCGCGCACCGATAATAAAAAATGACTGTACACGGCAGACTGTAGACAGAAGTTTTCTAATTCCCAGCGAAATAACAATATATAACCGGTCTTTAAGAACGTCTTGATCGACTGGGATACAACCACTCTCCTTGCCTCCCTCTCCGTCTTTTCCTGGCATTTCTGGTACCTGATTTATGTTTTCTTTTCCCCGACATTTTTCAGTCAGTCAGTCTCCTGCTCTTCCACCAAGTTCATCGTTATCTTCAGGCTGCCGCCTGAACTCTGATTGGTTCTGTTCACGAGCTGGGGCGGGACTTACAATTTTATTGGGTCCATCTGATGTTTGTCACTGACTCTGACTCTGACTGAATAATTAATAAATACTTTAGGTCGGACTAAACCATTTTTATGGAGGTAAGAGAAGCAGGTATTTGGAAAAATATTTACCCAAATTGCACGTTTTTGTGGTTTTCATTTAAATCTCAGGCATACAACTAATATAAATATTAGAATTATTCATACTACAGGGGCCTAAATAGCATAACTGCTGGATTTTGTGGGGCCCCCTGGGCAGCGGGGGCCCCTATAATTGTCACCACCTTTCACCCCACTAGCGACGGCCCTGATTAGCATTTCTGCCGCTCAGCTCTTTGAGTGACAGGTCATCCAGTAAGCTTGTACAGTCCGTGAGCTTCCTTAAGAAACAAAAGCGGGAAATCCTCCTCTGCACACACACACACACACACACACACACACACTTGTTTCACTAGATTAGTGAGTGAATTATATTTTCTATGGCCTAACCCAACCTGTACCCCTAAACATACCCATCACAGAAACATGTGCAAAACACTATAACCAGTAAAATGTTCTTACCAGTTGTTTGTCACAATATTTCACCATGTAAGTGAGGACATTTGGCCCTAACAAGTTTAGCCAAACCTACACACACACACACACACACACGTTTACTTAGCTATCTAAATGGGGACATTCCATAGACGTAATGGTTTTTATACTGTGCAAACTGTATATTATGTCCCTTACACTAACCCGACCCCTAAACCTGTCTATCACATATACAACTTTGTGCATTTTTACATTTACAAGTTACTTAATTTATACCAGATTTACAAATGTATACGAATCTGTGTTCCTAAAGTGAGGTTTTTGGAGATTTTGTCAGGTTTTGGTCACTTCTGGGTATAAATTTGTCCCCAAAATATAGTTGAGTAGGTACACACACACACACACACACACACACACACACACACACACACACACACACACACACACACACACACACACATACAAGCATAAAACAAAACATCATTCATTACAGTAACACCATTACACGTGATCAAACAGTTGCAGTCCACAATGTGTGGTCATGTTGCTTGTAAAATCTGGGGAAGAAGAGTGTGACAGATTATGAGTGTGACGTTGAATGAACTGAACCTCTTTAATGTAATGAACTCAACTGGCCCGGCGCACTAAACGAGCCCTGAAACTGTACTTCAGTGAAAGGCAGCGTTTATGTGGCACTCTGTATTCTGAAAGGGTTCTGCACTGTTCCTTTCATCAGAGGACTCTGTACAAAAACAAGCTTTATGTGTGGATAAAAGACACGACTGCCCTTTTGACTGTGCCCTTGAAACCCAGAACGGATGGAGAGAGACTTTTTGTGCTTTATTAGATATAGTCAACAAAAGAGAAAGAAAGATAGGAAGAGAGAAAGTCATTAAATCGACCACCAACAAAAGAGCAGAATTATAAGGCAACAAGAAAGCCAAATTCCTTTCCCTAAGTCACAATGCATTATTGTTATAAATAGGGTGAATTCAGGTTAACTGCACCGTTTGCCATTTGGATGACTGGGGAAAAGAGTCTCAATCAACCCGAATTCACACGCATCTCATATTTTTCAACGCAAAAGTGTGTGAATGGCCCATTAATATTGTTTATACAGTATGTCCATGTGGTGTTTTTAATATGCTTTAAGACAAACCATGTGTAAATTCATAAGTCGACAGCATTGCTGAGTATTTTCTCCTTAAACGTAGGGTATGGGATTTGCAAACCGGCCGGCAGATTTTGAAAATACACAACTCAAAAGGTCCTACCTTCTTTCCTCCAACGCTGGCCCTGACCCTGTACCGGGGCGACTTGCACTTACTGTGACTGGGTCACGAGCTTTGAGTATGCGCACGAAGGGGACACGCGCATGAGGGGGGAGGGGGGGATGGTACGACCGTTTGATTGACGCATTTTCTGTCCAATGATTCTAGGTGGTCTTGGAAATGATTGGCTGGATTTTTTCCAGTCCTGCCCACAGATGATTAAATTGCTTAATTTTCTTTTCAGTGCTTCTAACTCAGTGGCTGTAAGTGGGTTAGGAAAGTGATTTTGAAAAAATGGTCAAAAAAGAAAATCACATACCCCACCTTTAAAGGAGCTGTATGTAAGAAATGTATTTCAATTTATCATAAAATGGCCCTGATGTGTCTCTAGACATTAAGAAATCATGTTCATTTAAAATACTTATATCACTGACAACAGTAGTACGGCCACGATATTGTCATTTAAAAAGTGAAGTTGCAGCCCTCAACTGATGTTGATGTTGTCATCTTGTGTTTTGGCCTGAAGCCCCACCCTCCACCTATCTACCAATCACGAAGTCAGTAGTGTTTCGGCATCCGGGTTGCCAGCTCTGCTCTAGTTGAAAGCTCCTTGTAGCAGCCTATGTTCCTGCTGGATCCTGCAGCCTATCTGGCAACCTCGAGTCAGGGGGGAGGGGGAAGGGATACACCGCTCTACAGTAATTTGAAAGTGATTGCAGTACCAGTTTTGGCCACAATCTTACATACAGCTCCTTTAAAACTGCAGTGAACCAAAGACAGTCTCAAAAACACGGTTTGAAATCGCTGGCCTAGCAAACTTTGTAGTTTTTTTCACATCCTTTTGCAACAAGACGAGGCATGTAACATTTTGTTGCTTCGTCGACCAAAGCGCAAGCGGATCTAGCTAGACCGGAAACAAAACAACAGGCACGACGCCGCACACACTCGGTTGGGCTTGCGAGCCGGCCAAATAGTTGGTTAACGTTACGTTTTGAGTGGATGACGAGCGCGAGACGCCGAAATGGATGCCAATAAGATTCTGAATTGAAAGTTTACTTTTAAAAAGTTGCCAAATGGTTCCATTGACGAGACCAAAGTGATCTGTGTGTTTTGTCGTTGTGAACTGAGCTATCAACATTGCAGCACGTCCAGTCTGAAACACCACTTGATGATGGCCAAGCACACACACACACACACAGCTGATGCGAATTCTCCGCCCCCTCGTCAATATCAGGACCTCGTCAGTATTTCTTTCACCCTTTTATTGATGGACAGTGTTACATTGTGTGAGAGATTATTTGCTCCAAGTGAGAATGTTAGTGTGAAATTGAACACTGTATATGCCAATGTTGTTTTCAATAAAAAACATTTGCACAAAGCAAGCCGATCCACTTTTCCATGTTGATAAGAGCATTAAAATGAGAAAAAATAATGGGATAAAAAGAAATCAAGAGACATTTAGAATAGATAAAAATGATTAATCGTGAGTTAACTATGACATTAATGCGATTAATCGTGATTACATTTTTTAATCGTTTGACAGCACTAATATATATATATATATATAATTGTATTAGCCACTGTATATTAGTTGCTTTGTATTAGCTGTTCTGTAACTGGTTGATTAGCCATTATGTATTAGCCACTATATATATTAGCCGTTTTGCCGCTGTTTTGTTTGAGAAAGTCTTATTTTAATGTGTGTGTGTGTAAAAGAGAGAGGTCTTCTCATCCTGTCTCACAGTAAACAGTTGCTTTCCCATGAGCACCCTCGTGTTCCTGTTGTTGGCCAGGTTTGCGCACACTGGGAAACATCCCGGTCCCTATTGTCCTAAAGGCCAAAGGTCAGAGAGTTTTTCTAAAGCGTTCAATGAGTGAGGTGAGAGGTGGATGCAAGTCATGATAAAGAGGCCTGTCCTTGGAAAAAACCCACATTAAATGTATTCTTTTTCCTCTCTCACTCTCGTCTTTCCCTCTTTTCTTTCTCCTTCATTGATTATCAGATTCTGCTCTTTCAAGAGGATGTTCTGGAGGAGGACAAAAAGAGCCGGTCTTCGCACACAATAGCACAACTCACCAATTCACCGTAAACTTCCTGACTGGCCACAGTCAATCCCCAGTTTGTATTGAACATTTTCCCTCTTCTTGTATTCCGGTTGGATGTCTTTATTATAAAGCATATGGACATCAGATGAACACGAAGAGTAGTTTGACCTGTATTTTATGAATGAACGAGAGCATCAGATATTCAACTAAAACATCTCCACCCCTCACTGATGTTCAGTCAGAGAACCCCGCCAACAATTAATCAGTTTATCTGCAAATTAATTCGTAAATAATGCCCCAAAATGAATCCTATCTCTTCGGTGTATATTAGTTTTTGTCATGACAAGCAATAAGTGATGGTACATTGCATTTGATCAACGCACTCTCGTTGCAATTCAAAACTATTTTACATGTTGTACACCCTTCGTTCAATTTCGTTTCCGTACGATCTGCTTACGTCCAACTGAGTTGATGATCGTGTTATTTTATATATGCATCTGCTTATATATGCTATGGCTTGTTTCTGCTTCTTCTTATGTATATCAGTTTATAAGTTATATCAGAGTTTATATCAGAGTTTTTTTGTGATTGTTGCGGGTAAAAATCCTTGATTATGCGGCCCGTTTTCTTAAAAAATGCGATGGAATATGCGGGATATTTATGCAATTTTATGCAATGAAATTGCGTGAACTTGCAAAAACTGCGGTTTGATGAAAAAGAGAAAAAAAAGTGATTCCCCAACACCCTGTTCTCACTAGGCTCCTACCTTAATGTAAAGAGTAATTTCTTATTACTTCCTATGATAAGCAAGCTTATACATCCAGGGCTGGACTGGGACAAAAAATCGGCCCGGGTATTTCGGCCCAGACCGGCCCACTACATATGATCATAAACACAACCGAACTTTGCACGCCCTTGAATATGTATACCAACTCCTATTAAAAGCAGTAATGCCATGTAATAACTGAATCCTAATAACTGAATAAAAATGTTGTGCTTTTAATGTTAAATTCATCAATCTGGTACACTTTGAGAGTTCAAAATAAAGAGCTCCATCCCATATTCAGTGTGCAAATTGAACAAAGAAAAACTCAAAACTCTTTTAGTTGTGATATAGTGTCTGTATACATTAGCCTACACTAGTTATAATATTAATCCTATGGCAGTAATAGCCATATGTTGTAAAACAAATGCACTGAAAAATAAAAGCAACTTTCATAATTAGTTTCGTACTAATTTCTATACTTGAAAGAGATAAACACATGATCTTTTATTTTGACGGAAACAGCATCAAGCTTTTATTTTGGCGAAAAACATGGTTTACAAACTCGTCTCATTACAATTCTAATAAAATGCGTAATCATCAAATATGCAGATGTGGAAATAATGCGTAACTGGGTATAGTGGGTTCCTACATAGCCGAAGTGTTGTGACAGTAGCCTAGTTCTGCTTACCACAGTTCTCTACACTCACTCATCTCTCTCCTTATCCTCCTTACTATCCTCATCAGCCACTTGAAGGGCCTTTGAAGTTTCTTTTTTCACGCTATTTCTCTGCACATTCCTTGCCTTTCTTTTCCATCGCTCTCACTATTTTGACAGATACACACTGACACTGCTCGCTCACTCACTCACTCACTCACTCACTCACTCACTCACTCACTCACTCACTCACTCACTCACTCACTCACTCACTCACTCAAAGCTATTTAAAGATGTGATTGGACCAGCCCAATGTCAATCAAGAAAATAACCAATGGGCTGCTGATCTACGCGTTTCATCATGCGCCGGTCTGTGAGGAAAAGAAATACCTACGCTGACTTTTTTGTCCAATGCATTACACCGGCACAAAGATCCCAGAGCCGGCAATTAAACAAAACTAAACGCAATGGGCCGCCGATGTACGAGTTTTATGGGCCGTTCAGACAAAAACATTTTTTTTTAAATTAAAGTACGAGATGTATCGGCCCACAAAGCACGTCGGCCCACGTGCATTTCTCAAAAAAAAAAAGACCAAAGAGTTTCGAGAAACTTTACTGCCGTACCATGAGTGCAGCAGGCGTAATGATATGACGCAGCGCCTGAAAATAGTTCCGTTGTGTTGACGGAAGGTGGCCTATTTTCAGGCGCTGCGTCATATCATTACGCCTGCTGCTCTCATGGTACGGCAGTAAAGTTTCTTGATTATTACGCAGGAATGAGAGTATAGTTCCTAGCCATATCAGCCTAGAAAATCACAACTTTACATTTTCCGTCGGTCTTAGTGCACGATGTAACTACAGAAGAGTCAAGTTTTAAATAGGAAAAATATCGAAACTCTTTGGTCATTTTTTTTTTAGAAATGCTAATGGTCTTGTCCACTTCAATGATGTATGCTAAGCTATGCTAAAAGTGGTACCGCCAGAACCGGAGATCGGCTGAATGGATTCAAAAACGGTAAAACTCAACAGTTTAACTCTGGGGGAGTTGTAAAATGAGCCTATTTCCAAAAAAAGTCCCTTTAAAAATTATATGTTTTCCACTAACAATTCACCAACAGTGAAATCTGATTGTCCCACATGATTTTCTGTGAAATCTGTCATTGGCGTTGGGTTTTTGGCAACATTGTTCTGAATGCAAGCTTGCTGTTTTAAATGGACTGAGGGATTGGAGAAATGTTTGAATATTTGGTTTACCCTATAGAAAAATAATAGAAAGTAATATAGAAAGTTAGAAACTAATATAGACTAAACTAAAGAAAAACAACAGATGTTTGAATATTGCGTTTCACTTTCTTTTTAAATAAATTGACATTTTTGTCAATGAAAGTAGATGTGATTTTCATTTCATAAATGTTCAACAACAGTTCAATGACTACCGGGCTTTGTGAGAATTTACTTTGTAACAATGTAATCCTACTCTAGAAAAATAATAAAAACTAATAAAGAAACTAATATAGACTGAACTAAAAAAAAAAAAAAATGTGCCAAACTAGCAGATATATGAATGAAACATGAGGGATGAGATTCCTCTGTCCTGAACGCTAGCGCTGGTCATGTGGTTCCTGTTGGCCTTTCAAAGCGTCTTCCATCACAGTCGTGAAAAGACCAGATCAGCATTTATTATCCTTGCCATGAATGTTGTCAATGTTGAAATTTACTGCTGGAGTGTGTTCATCAATCTGTCTTAAGCTTAAACACACACACACACACGCGCATGCGCACAAACACACACACACACAGGCACGCACGCGCACAAACACACACACAGACACTTCCTTACTCACTCACACACACACACGCACCCATGCACAAACACACGCACACGCACCCATGCACAAACACACACACACACACACACACACACTCACTCACTCACGCACACACACTCACTCACTCCCTTACTCACTCACTCACTCACACACACACGCACGCGCGCACACACACACACACACATTAACTCACATATGACAAATTGGTCTATATGAACTTTACTAATTTTAAGTAAATAAAACAAATGTGTGAGTGTGTGTGTGTGTGTGTGTGTGTGTGTGTGTGTGTGTGTGAGAGAGAGTGCGTGTGTGTGTGTGTGTGTGTGTGTGTGTGTGTTTAGGGGCCTCTCTGCTACTGTAGAGTGTTAGTAGATGCCTGTGGCGTGTCGCAGAGCTGCACAATACAGTGGCACATTTACTACAGAGAGAGAGAGAGAGAGAGAGAGAGAGAGAGAGAGAGAGAGAGAGAGAGAGAGAGACAACCGCCACTTTTAAGAGCAACATTTTAAGAGCAGTGTATATTCCCTGTCTTTGTAAAACACTTTTTCTTGCAGTCTACCTGTTTTCTTTCATTCTGTTGCTCGTTAGAGCACAGCTCAAGAGACTTTTAGCCCAGGGTTATTATAGTTCAGTTCAATTCACATTTATTTGTATTGCACTTTTCACAAGGCATATCGTATTATTACATTTATCTTGCCTAAATGTTTGCGCTCATTGTATTTTTACAATGGGGTAATATTGTTGTTAAGAATTTACACATCACAAGGAAGCTTGATTTAAATTGTTTAATTAAATTGAAAAAAGTATCACAAATAAATACAATAGAATAAAGATACAAATAAAGACAATTAAAGAGAAAAGTTTTTGAATAGGTCTAACACTAGTATTCATTTACAGAAACTGAATAAAGTAATCAAATGGAAAATAACACTGGGTAGTATTTTAGTCCTGAATAAATTAAATACATACATAGGCTATTAAACCTGATTCCTTTAACTTAAAGCTATCTTTTGTTGTTTTGACAACAAAATTAATGACAGACACATACGGCTGCCGTCACTTTAAGAGCTAGTGCACGGATCCTGTGTTCATTATACTGGCATGCGTTTTATGCTTATTAAAGACAAAACCGACTATGTTTAGAGTATAGCCTACTCACAAAGACCGAAATTGACAATTTTGCGTGTTAAAGCAATATAATCCGCGAAAAATAGTTACTGGCCAGCTGTTTTTGAGGCGGATTTTCTATGAATGTGCGCATGGAAAATAATCTTAGAGAGCGCGCGAGCACTGATTAGTTTAAAATCGCTTGAATGTTTAAACTGGTAAGACTTTAAAAAGACTTCAGCCACGATGCACTGCTGGCCCGATTGTGCAAGTGAATATTCCGTCATGTCCCGACCTTACAGTCTATGGTCCCGACTCCAAAGCGCGAGTGTGTATTATCGCCGCAGCGCTTGATGCCTTGCACAAAACATTATGAGAGAAGAGATAGAAGACGTGCGGCACCGCTGAACACTCACGCTGTTTGTGAAATTGCGTCTGGAAGATAGTTGTTATAGAATGATTTGATTTTATTATCTGTGTGGATTACGATTGCGGGAATTTCCCGCATTATAAATGGGAGACCTGCGGGAATGATTAGAATTATGCGCAATACCCGCAATCCCGCGCCGAAATTCGAGCCCTGACTTCAGAACAAGAGTTAAGAGTTGGAGATACACACTTCTGAAGGCCAATGGAGATACTCCAAAGAGATAAGCATCTTTACACACTTAAAGGGATAGTTCACCCCAAAATGTAAACTCTGTCAGTAATGATTCTCCCTCATGTTGTTTCAACCCCGTAAGACTTTCGTTCATCTTCAGAACACAAATTAAGATATTTTTGATTAAATCTGAGAGCTGGATCACTCCTCATAGGCTTCAACCCAGAAGCGCTGCGCTGTTACACTATTTTATTTTTGTGTGTTTTTTTGCGCACAAAAAGTATTCTCGTCGCTTGATAAACTTAAGATTTCGTTCATCTTTTTTATGGCAGAGGGAAGTTTGATTTCCACATGGGCCATTTTTAACCGGGGCGATTGAGAGATTCCTGTAAGACCGACGGCTGATGCAAAACATGCACTTATTCAATACGTTGTATTTCAGTATAGTAAAATAAAATATTTAAAAAACTTAAACTTATTTTATTTCAGCTAGTTTTGAAGGCAACATTTCACATTCAAACAATTCACTAATGTTGCTATTGCCGTATTGTCTCTCTATAACTCGACCAGTGGTGTTCTGAAATGAGGAGGTGTGTTTATATATACACTGAACACAATTATAAACCCCCATTTTTCATGAGCTGAACTCAAAGATCTAAGACTTTTTCTATGTACACAAAAGGCCTATTTCTCTCAAATATTGTTCACAAATCTGTCTAAATCTGTGTAAGTGAGCACTTCTCCTTTGCCGAGATCATCTATCCACCTCACAGGTGTGGCGTATCAAGATGCGGATTAGACAGCATGATTATATCACGCAATTCTGACTTTATAAAGTCAATCAATTATCCAATTATCTTTTAAAATGGTTTATTCTGTGGCGGAAACAAGCTTTCATAACTTTTCCTTATTTATGTCATGTATTTAAGTGGATTCAGTTATGTTTAAATAATTTTTTTGTCTTGAATAAAAACAGATCATTTAGATGTTAGCATTTTTTTTAGTGTACATTACAATTCTTTTAACATTGTTGTTTCATCCTTATTTTTTTTGTGTGTGTTTCTTCACAAAATAAGTAAATTAATATTTATTTAAATAAAAATGTTTTTTTGTTTTTCAGTGCCGGGCTCGTTCAACATCATGGAAATGCCAAACAAATGCAGAATAACCCAGATAAAAGTCGCCTTCATCATCAGACCATCACAAATCACAACCTCAGAGCTCACGGGAGACGCGTGCATGAGGTGATATGTATTGTGAGGCCTGTGAGATATGAAATGTGATGTGTTTTTTAGTGTGTGTGCTGGTTTCATACGCCTGTATGCGACACAATGAAAGCCACTAAAGTTTCGTCTCCGAAATCACGCCGGAGGCTAAACTTATCACCTAATCTCGCACCGCTGGCATCAGATGTAATTGCGCTGCGTGTTTGTGTGTGTTCGAGGACAGCTGGAAGTGGTTTGGTGTGCGGCACAGAGCTTGTTTTCAGATCAGCGCTGAGGAAAAAGATCTGGCTGTTATGCAAGTATTGGTTTTACTCGTTTCTGACAGTGATGGATATCTCACAAGTCACCAAGACAGAACGTGTCTGTTTGTGCGAGTCTTTAGCTCAGCTTACACTCAATTATCACTCCATTAAGTCGACTCAGAAATCACGGCGTCTTCAGGCTCGAATCACAGGTTTATTGGAGGCACGTGTGTTTAAAAAACCGTCTGTTGTGCTCCTCTAAAAAATACAGAATGTGGCGAGGGGTCAATTCCTCCATCACCCCCGTCTCTTTCGCTGAGGATGGAGTGGGTGATTTTCTCCTGGTTTTATGAGCACATAAATCTGACTGGTGCCAAAGAACAGAAAAACAGTGGATTAAAATTCCCCTTTCGCCATGTTCAGGCGTCCAGCTGCACTCGGCTGTTTGTTAAACGCAGCTGCATGGAGAGACAGACAGAAAGAGAGATAAAGACAGACACGTTTGCCAACCAAAATGCCTTGTTTTCATTGGCAGGTACTCAGGTTTTCTCCGAATTATGATTGCGCTGCAGTGCACCACAATGCAGACTGACTAAACCTCCGAAATAAAGAAGCAGCGCTGATGGACAAATCCTTCCAAAAGCGCCTGATGGGGCATCATTAGTGATGCGGTGCACAAAAAATCAGGAATACTCTCATTAGAATTAAATATTTGGGAATGTTAATGTTTTCATTTGTCTTTTTTTTCTGTTAAAGGGGCAATGTGTCAAAATTTTAATGTATTGCCAACATGTATGAACAGCTTGTATCGAAAATTAAAAAAACACGGACGGAATCCATGCATAAAAAATAGAATTTAATGCGGAATTTCATGGAATTTGTCAGTAAACTTATAAAGGCCGTGTTGCAGGGTTAATTTTTCAACGAATTTGTGCAATTTGCTTGTTGGTAATAAACATTTAGGGCCCTATCTTGCACTTGGCGCAAATTACTTTGTACACTGACGCATGTATCATTCCTATTTTGCACCCGCGCAAAGCGGACTTTTCCCTCCAGAGACACACATCGGTAAACTAAGAAATACACTTGCGCTCCCCGGGGCGGTTCAGCGCAAAGAGGAGGCGTGTTCCGGCGCAAACTTTCCCTCATGCTATTTTGCTGTTCTGTAAACAAATGCACCACTGACTAGAAAAAACCTAGTCTAAAGTCAGTGGCGCGTTGCGCGTTGTTCATTATGCTATTTTAAGCGCGCATGCTTGGCCATAATCAATGTAGCGTGTGCACAACGCGCATACACTTTGATTCTCTCATCTAAGCAGCAGTTTTCATTTTTGCAAATCATACATTATTACGATAGATAGATAGATAGATAGATAGATAGATAGATAGATAGATAGATAGATAGATAGATAGATAGATAGACAATTTATTATAAAAGCATACATGTAGCTTACACATTTACCCAAATTATCATACGCCTGTTTAACAGAAGTTAATTTGGGTGGGTTTCTCCATCCCCAACGTCACTTCTCTGTGTTTCACGGCCCTGACGAGAATGTTGCTCTCCTCGGCTGTGAACCGCTCCTGGCGCGCACCTGGCAAACCCGCCGTTATAATAGCAATCCGCCATGCAACAAGCGCACCTGCTCTTAAGGGGAATGTGAGATGACGCTCTGATTGGTTTATTTCACGTTACGCCCAAACCACACCTATGAATAATGAAGCTACTTCAGACCAACCCCTTTTAGATTTGCGCCAGGCACAAGAGGCATTTATCCCGCCGGGAAAATAGCAACAGCGCCGGGATCCGCCCACAAAGTTACTTGCGCTTTGCGCTTTGACACTTGCGTTTCAGATCGTTAAAATAGGGCCCTTAAACTGCTATCCATTGTATGTTATGTTGTTGGGTATCACAAAACGGAATATAATACGAAAAAGTAGGTATCTTACAGCGGTTTGCAACGGTTCTCCTTTCCCCCACAATGCATTGCATTACGTCACCTTGGGGAGAGAATTTACCAAAGCCCGCCTTGAGAGCATTGAGAGTGACTAGAGAGACGAGTAGTAGACAAGAGTATTCAGATTATAGATAAATAGATAAATACGTAGATATAGATAGACAGATAGATATAGATAGATAGGCTAGTATAGAAAGAGATAGGCAGACAGCCAGATAGCATAACGTTAGCATAGATAGCTAGCAGCTAGATAGATAAATAGATAGCCTCAAATCTTGGATGCTGAGTGAGGCACGTCACATCTGGTCGTGGGGTGAGCTCCTCGACCAGCGACCAAAACGCACTCGCTTCCCTACAGCACACGCTTTCCAACGCAGTTTCCACGGGACGGCAGCGCCCACACAAGCACCTGCCAAACCCAGCGACGGACACGCGGCGGCTACGTTTGCAACAACATTTTCACCGGAGGAAGAGATAAACGCTTAGAAACGCCCATATAGCTAGCATGATGCCTTCTATTTCTAGATGACAAAGACAAAGTTTACCAGTACTACGACACTATGACAAAGGTTACCGGTACTTATCTGAACTAACGTCATGATCACTGCCACTAGATATAAAGAAAACGTTGATTTTTCACTCAGTGCTATTCAATGGCAGTAAAAAAAAAAAAAATAATGTCGTTATTGTGCACTGCTGCTCGTAGACTAGCTCCAGTGCCGTAGACAGTAAAAGAAAGTCCAGTGCTCATTGCTGCATTGCTAAATGATAGCAACTCACCAGGACACTTCACCAACTCTCCACTCATTCTCCTCGGACCATGCATTTAATTGGCGTTGACGGCCATCAGTTCTTGGCAATTCCTCATTTGCCCTCTCCTGCCTGGCAGGTTCGAAATTATACGGCTGCGGGCCATCATACATGTTGGCTCTTGCCACCTCTTCCTCATCCCAGTCAGTCTCCATAGCTCTAATACTAGGCTGAGGCGCCCTTTCCTCCACTTCTCCCCAACGTGACGTCATTACCGAATTGCGTAAAAAAAAAACGTTAATACCAAAAACTTAAAAAACTGTGCCCGTATTCATAAAGAATCTTAATGTCGAGTCGCTCCTAGTGACAACATTTTAAGAAAATTCTTAGAAATGTGGGCGTTTACTCTTAAGATTAAAGAAAAAATCCTAGTAAAGAAAAAAGTAATTCAGAAAGCATCTTAACCCTTAAAAGAGGTCTTACGGTCAAAATTGTTAGGAGTACAGACGAGGACTTTTAAGAGGCTTAAGAGTTTCTTTAGCAGAGGAGAAAATGGCAGAAAGACGAAGAGGGAGAAGACGATGGATGACAGTGAGTTAATAAGACGCTATAGATCGACACCCGGCCCGAGTTTTCCTTTACGTATGGCCTTGTGTTCGTCCACTAACTGGGCTAACAGTAAACACTGTTCCTCTGTCCAGTCGGGCTTTCTCGTCCTTCTTGGTTTTGATTCCATGTTTGTTACATTAAAACCAACATTCAAACCACCACTCAAATAGACATGCCAGCAATCAGTGTAATTGGAAAGAGTGGAACAATTTGTATCATTCTAAGCCAATCAAACACCTTATAGGAAATTAACAGCATGGTAAATAAAAAAAATGATTTATATACACATATATAATGTGTCTGTGTGTGTGTGTGTGAACGGTCAAATAGGAAAAATTACACATATAATTTCAAAGTGAAGGCTTAGAATAGACCCTATACTTAAAATGACTCTTTTTTTCCTTCTTGGACAACCAACCAATCACAGTCTTCAAAAGATTGTGTCACACATAGCAACGGGGTCAGCCCCGCCTCCTCACTAAGATGAACGTTTTAGTCTTTTCCTTACTCAGAGTTGCTCTCAGATCGGTCCCGAATCGCTCTTAAGCTAAGACTCCTACATAAAAGTTTTTAAGCTAAATTAAGAGTTTTCTGAGAGGGTTCTTAGAATCTTTATTATGAATACGGGCCCTGGGGCCGTATTCACAAATAATTTTATCTTACCACTAGGAGTACTCCTAAATCGCACTAAAATATTTTAGCTAGGAGTTTTGTCTTAAAAGTTATTCACAGC
This sequence comes from Rhinichthys klamathensis goyatoka, assembly GCF_029890125.1. Classification (NCBI taxonomy): domain Eukaryota; kingdom Metazoa; phylum Chordata; class Actinopteri; order Cypriniformes; family Leuciscidae; genus Rhinichthys; species Rhinichthys klamathensis. The sequence goes on from NW_026606587.1 coordinate 13,996,149, forward strand.
GCCTTTCAGACCTACTCTTAGTAAGGAAAAATGACAACTCCTAAACTAAGAGTGAGTCTTCGTTGCTATGGATGACGTCAATTCTCATACACGAGCTTCCTCGCAATGATCACGGTGATTGGTTGTTAGATGACAGGGCCATCATGCGGAGCATAACACAGACGCAACAAATCATGGAATTACGACATCTACATATGTCTGTGTCCTACACAAAATTATAATAGTAATGTCATCGAAATACATATATGAAATACACATATGACATGTTTGTGCAGGCCCCAGTGAAGTGTGATTCTAAAAAGGCAGAGAGAGAGAAAAGTCGTGAATTAAAATAAATTAAATCAAGGTAGCCTAATACCCCAATGAAAACCTCCACTTGCCTAATAATGAAAAACAACACTTGCATTAACACTTGCTTGGTTAATTGACATCCTATTAGCCTAAATAGACTACTTAAAGCAAGGAAATGTTGCTCTTATTGAAGTAATGTAATAGTTGAATGACAGTGGATTATAAAGTCGCCAAAACGTAAAAGAAAGCCCAACTGGACGCAGGATCAGTTACTGCTGCTGGCCCAGTTGGTGCTAAAAAAAAAAAAAAAAAAAAACATAATAAAAGTGAAATTCGGCACTGGGATATCAAGCAAAACTAAGCGTGAGAATGGGAGAGGATTTGTTTGCAGATCAATGCAGCATTCATTGTGTCGTGGACCCCGGACGACTGCGAGAGGCGGTGGTATGCGCTTCAATCCTTTGTGAATAGGTCTTAGTGAGTTAGGAGTCCTCTCGACTTCTTTTAAGCTGTCCCAGACTTAGGTGCTACTTTTAGGGCTAAAATGCTTCGTGAATTACTCTTAGTAAAAAAAATTAGGAGTCCTAAAGTTAGGAGTGACACGCCCATTATTTTTAGGAGTTGCTCCTAAATTCGCCAGTTAGGAGCTACTTTTAGCCTTAAAATTCTTTGTGAATACGGCCCCTGGTCTTTAAGACCATTTTTGAGAAATTTTAAAAATGCTATACATATCTTGAGTGATTTATGTCCCCATTAATCGACAGTGGTGGTTAACCTGCAACACGGCCTTTTAATAAAATCGTGATATAAACTAGTTTCTGTGAATATTAAACCGCAAAAAGACTATTTAAATATGAATCCTGCATGTTCTGTGTGAATAAATGGCGACATGGACACATGAACTTCATCTCCAGAGCCGCTCTGAGAGTCACTTCATCCGCTTCATTTGAGAAAAACTATTGTCATATCTGTATCATAAACACAGAGACTCAAAGCTCTTCACGGCAACCCGTCAAAATAAAAGTTCGGTTTAACTTGAAGAAATTACGACAGAATTATATTACTGTTGTACAGTCGAATGTATCTACGTCTCAATGCAATAATAATACTAAACTTTTCATAGAATTGATTCTTAAATCATTGATTTATTTAAAATTTTATTAAACCGTTAAAATGGAATCCAGAAAGCTTAAAACAAAAAAACACAGAATTTGGTTAAAAAAAAAAAGTATGATGCTACACTTAAAAAAAAAAAAAATCTATTTTCTTAAATTGTATTTTTGGCTTGTTTTGTATAATTTTTTTTTTTTTTTAAGTCTTTAAATCTTAAAATTCCAAGTATATTTTGTATTATAAATCTGAAGAAGGCACGTGCCGAAATGCGTCTGTGCAAATAAAAATAAAAAGAACATATGCCTTTCTCATTTTCATATTATAAATCTTATAATTTTATATTTAATTTATACTTTAATTTTTTTATGTTTTTTTTTTTCTGGTGAAATATGATATGTCTCTTCTTTCACTTGCAGTTAATTTCTTTCAATTCACTTATTTCTGTCAGCTCTTGCAGTGGAATGTTTGGTGAAACCTTTGTTAACTTGGCAGTTGAATGTAATTCACACCCATGTCTACCACTCCTACACACACACACACACACACACACACACACACACGCCGCCCTCATGAACACTAACTGACCATGGCGCAGTGATAGACGAGCATGTTGGGCCTGTTCATCTGCATTCCTCCGGGCCAGAATCCGGCTCCATAGGATCGGCTCAGGGATTGTCACACAGAGCGGCTTGTCTTCAGTGCCTGATTTTGTGTTGATTTGTCTCGCTTTCATTTATCGTTGAGTGTTGAGTTTCACCAAGTAGATATGAGCATCGTGCAAGATTAAAAAAGACTTACTTACACTAGGACAGCATTCCAGTTTGCATGCTTAAACTATGCAAGTTAAGTTAAAAAAGTACTTACACTGCAAAATATAATTCTAAATATTTAAATGTCAGTATTTATTATTTAGAGATTTTTCAATAATAGTAATGAGAGTGAATTATTATTTATTATCATTTGTTATATTATTACATTATTATTATTTAAAAATCTCAAATATCATTTAAACAAGAAGAAATATAAATCGATATTTTATTTTTTTTCTTCAAATCTCAGAATTTGTTATATATTCTAATTATAATAGAAATATTATAATTGTGATAAATTACATATTTAGTAATTGTGTTATAATAAATGTATTATATTATAATATTAATCATATTTATTAGCCTATATTATAATCAATATTTTTTATTTATCTAAACATTCTTTAAATAACAAACATTTACTTGCATTTTTTTCTAAATCTCAGAATGTATTACTATATTTATTATAATTTTAATAAATATATGGTTTATTATGTTATATCATGATAGTGCATGTATTGCATGTATTATTATTATTATTATTATTATTATTATATGTATTATATAATCAATATTATGAACTATCAACATATTTACTAGATATATGTACTTTTTTTTCAAAATCTCAGAATTTATTATAATAATTAATTTTTATATTATATAATAAGCATTTATTTTAGTTATTAATTAAACTATCTATACAGTCTTTAAACAAAATAAATGTACTTAATTTTTTTTCTAAATCTCAGAATTTGTATTATATTATATGTTCAATAAATAAATACTTATAATATATATATATATATATATATAAGTATTTATTTATTAAACATCCTTTAAATACTATAAATGAAGTTGAGAGGCAGAACTGAATAGATATTGCAAATATAACTGATTGATAAAGTTCACATAATAAAAGTTATTAAGTCTTATAAAACGTACTTATAAAAATTACAAAAAGCATTATTCATTTCATTGTCCAAAAATAGACGTCCTTTTCTTTAAGCTAGACTTATTTCTTTGTTGTGATTATTTTGTGAGGCAAAATATGACCCGGACGTGTTCTCGAAAGGTTTTGTAAGATTCACCCACAAGGAAAACAAATTAGCGAGATGTTTCTTGCACAAAAACCTTTTATTCTGCCGTGTCAAAAATAGCCCTACTGATATAATCAGTGCCGACTGAGAATGTGTGTTTCCTGTTCTGTCCCTATTAGTGTTTTCCAGAACGATGGCTCCGAGAACAGAGAGAAGCGGGAGAGCAACAGGTTAGTGTTTGTTTTCCCCCAGCTCTCGACAGAAAGTGCTCTCAGAAACAGCACTATATAGGCCTCGATGCCTGAAATGGTTGTGTTGTAATCGTGTAATTTTATGGTCTTGACTTTTAACACAGCGACACATAAAGATGATGGTTTCCAGACACGCTGCTTTATAGGGCAGATCTGCGTGTGTGTTGGGAATGAAATGCTGCGAAACCGAGAGAGAGAGAGAGAGAGAGAGAGAGAGAGAGAGAGAGAGAGAGAGAGAGAGAGAGAGAGAGAGAGAGAGAGAATTGAATTTGAAAAATTACTTTATTTCACAATCATCTTAATACACACAATTTAAACAGCTAACAACAGAAAACAAAATTACGGGAAAAAAATTAAATCATCTTCAAAAATGGTACAAAAAACTCCCTTACAACACCAAATCTTCTCAAAAGTAAACAAATCATTCATAGTTTTATAAAATTTGTAATCAATCAATACTCTTGATTTCACCAATGTTAAAAAAGTCTCAATGATGTTTTGACCAGGTTTCTGTTCAAGTTTATCCCTTCTGCTAATATATATAGCCATTTTTGCTTCACCAATTATAAAATTCAGTAACTGACAAATGTATTTCTTTTTTTGACTATATTTAAAACCCAAAATAAAAACAGTTTCCGTAAACGATTCATTAAAACCACAAAAACATTTTTTTAAAAACTCAAACAAAGATATCAATCTAACACATTGTACAAAAGCATGAAAAATTGTTTCTTTTTGCAAACAAAAGGGACAAGCATCATTAACTTCCACATTTAAAAGAGAAACAAAAGAATTAACAGCTAAAATACCATGAAGAATTCTCCATTGCAAATCACCAACCTTTTTTGATAATGGCGGTTTATATAGAACTCTCCATTCAGGTTTTACACTGTCCTTTAAGCCAAAAAAATTCCTCCACGGTGTATCAGATTTTCTTGCCAGATGATTCTTATTAAAACCCATTACACAGGCTCCATACAATATCTTTCCTTTAGTAGATAATAAATCTAAACACTGTGAGTCCCAAGTTTTAAATGGAAAACCTTTAAAACCATCCAACTTTGGTGAAATCATCAAACAAGGGAAAAAATCGTTGTCATCAGGAATAGATACTCCAGAAAAATAATCTTTTAACATTAGCCTCTCCTCTGTTGTGAGGGTAGACTTTAACTTAGCTAAAAAAAGAGCAACTAATCGAATAGATCTAGTGCCTAAAAATTCAGCTACTTTTACAGTATTGTCTAATTTCTCTCCAGCTATGTCCAGCAATTGTCTTAAAACAAACACTTTTGATTCTTTAAGCTTAAAACCACAATTAAAAAAACTGTTATTCTCATTTACATCCAACCGGGCACCAAGAATTAAAGGTTCCTCCAGAAGCCAGTAAAGTGAGTACGGGTTTTCAGATTTCTGAATATAAAACAGACTCCAAACTTTAAAAAGACTCTCATAGAAAGGTGGAAAAACAGACAAGTCCATTTTTAAAGGGTTTAGTAGAAACAGATGTTTGTTTAGTCCGAAACCTCCAAAGTTTTGTAAAACAATATGGGCCATTGCCCTCCAGCTGACGTCCGATGCACCGTCTAAAAGTCTCTGCAGAAACTGCAGACGGAAAGCGGCAGTTCTACTCTGTAAATGAATCAGTCCTTGTCCCCCTTCTTCTTTCGGTAGATAAAGAACACTCTGCCGAATCCAGTGTAGTCTATCCCAAAAAAAGTCTACAAGAATCGCTTGTATTTTCATCAGTAGTTGAGGAGGAGGATCAATACACGCCAACTTATGCCACAGTGAAGACGCGACCAGGTTGTTGATAACAAGAGTCCGTCCTCTATACGACATTTTAGGGAGCAGCCACTTCCATTTCTCCAAACGTCCTTTAATTTTTTCAACAACTCCTTCCCAATTCTTTTGTTGAGTCGTGTCATCACCTAAAAAAACTCCCAAATATTTTAAACCACCTTTCCCCCAGATTAAACCTTCAGGAATTTTTGGTTTGCCATTTTTCCATTTACCCACCAAAAGTGTTTCACATTTCTTCCAATTCACTTTTGCCGAAGATACAAGAGTAAAATCATTAATTAAATTAAATAAAATTTGCACATCTTTTTGTCCACTTACAAACACCACTACATCATCAGCATAAGCAGATAAACATATATTTTTTGTACAGTTAGGCAAATGTAATCCATGAATTCTTTCCCTTATTTTTTGTAATAAAGGCTCAATGGCCAAGGCGTACAACATTCCAGATAGAGAGCACCCTTGTCTTACACCTCTTTCAACCTGAAATGGAGCACATAAACCGCCATTAATTTTTAATACACTTTCAATATCACTATAGAGTACCTGGACCATCATAATAAAATCCTTTTTAAAACCAAATGCTGCTAAAGTTTTCCACAAATAGGGGTGCTCAACCCTATCAAAAGCTTTCTCCTGGTCCAGTGAAATCAATCCAAAGTCCAAATCAAGCAATTTTGACACCTCTAAAGCATCCCGGACTAAAGAGATGTTGTCAACAATGGATCTGCGAGGAATACAGTAGGACTGGTCTGGATGTATTACTTGCCTTATTACTTCAGCCAATCTGTTTGCCAAAACCTTAGAGAGCAGTTTGTAATCACAACAAAGAAGTGATACAGGGCGCCAATTCTTTATGTCTGTCAAATCTCCTTTCTTTGGTATTAGCGTTATCACTGCCCTCCTGCAGCTCAACGGCAACATACCTTTTGACAGACTATCGCTCAGCACTTGTAACAAGTCCGCTCCCAACTCTACCCAAAAAGACTTGTAAAAGTCAATTGGGAGGCCATCAATTCCAGGAGCTTTTCCCGATTCCATGTCATGAAGGGCCTTATACAACTCTCCCAGACTTAGCCCGCCTGAAAGAGCCACATTACCTTCTTCTGACATCTTTGGTAGGGAGTTCAAAAAAACATTGTCCTCATCACCCTCCAATACATACTCACTTCTATACAGATTTGTGTAAAAACCAACTGCTCTCTTCCGAATATCACTGGGGTTCAGCAAAACCTGACCCTCTTCCGACCGCAAGGCTTTAATCAATCTCTTCTGCCCATTTTTTTTCTCTAAACAGAAAAAAAACTTTGACGGTGCATCCATATGATTTATATTTTGGAATCTTGATCTGACCAATGCGCCCTGTGTTCTGTATTCGAGCAGATCCGCTAACTGAGCTTTCTTTTTGAAAAATAGTTCAAAATGATTATTTGTCCCAGTTGATTCAGCTATTCTTTGACACTCACTTAATTCTTTCTCCAAAGTTTCCAGAGATTTTTTAAACTCTATAGTGACATTGCGAGTATATTGCTGACAAAACTGTCTAATTTTAACTTTACCAATGTCCCACCACTGCTGTATTGAACTAAAATTAGTCTTTGATTTTCTATAATTCTGCCAAAAATACTTAAAAGAGTCTCTAAAAAAACTATCACTCAATAAAGAAATATTGAAATGCCAATAGGCACTGGTATATTTAATAGAATTTAAAATAAAATTACATTGTACCATACTATGATCAGAAAAACCTATTGGGATTATGGAGCAACTTTTAACAATATTAAGATGATGTGTAAAACCATACAATCTATCTAATCTGGCAAGGGATACCCTGTTTTCCCTCATACAAGCCCATGTATACTGCCTCGTATTTCCATTCAATTGTCTCCAAATGTCACATAATTCAAACTTCTTTATGAAATGAATGAGACGTTTCTGAGAAGACAAATGGGGTTCAACGTGGTTTCTATCAATCATATTCTCTGTGCAATTAAAATCTCCCCCCAAAAACAAATATTCCTCTTCTGAGCAATTTTGTAAAGTAGTACACAATAAATCTAAGAAAAACAATCTTTCCACAGGACGTGTTGGAGCATAAATACAGATAAAAACCAAAATATAGCTTTCATAGACAGCTCTAATTTTTAGTAATCTTCCTTTCACAATTTCATCAACAACGTAAGAAATTGGACTAAAACTCTTAGAAAATAATACTCCAACTCCTGCACTTATTGAAGTGTTATGGCTTAGCACAGTTAGCCCCTCAAACTCTCCTTCCCAGTCTGCTGCATTCCCCCCGTCACTATGTGTTTCTTGTAACAAAAAAATATCAAGATTCTTCTGTTTCATTAATTCATTTATCATTCCTCTTTTCTTAATGTCTCTAGCACCATTTACATTCAGGGTTGCTAGACGAACTTCACTCATGATAAAGAGGAGAAAAAACAGCCAAAAAACAACCACACTCATTAATGTGGAAAAAGAGCTCAACTTATTCAACATCATTCTTAAGTTTCTCTACATTCCTCACTAATTTTTTTAAACGATAAACTTCCTTATTGGTAAAGCATCCTTCAGCCATTAAATTCCTTGTTTTCTCAACAAACTGTGTTACATTAGGGAAATACTCTTGAACACACACCCCTCTCTTGTTCTTCGTTGACTTAAGGAATAACTTTATCTCTTCAACATCATAGTTACGAACAGAGAAGTCACTCAAAGACAACGCCACACTGGAATCTGATGATTCACTTTCACTTTCGGTTTCATTATTATCACTCCCATATAAGTCAGCTTTCTTCACAGCTTTTTTATTTTGAGACTTATCACTCATTTTTCTTTTTTGAGGTGTTTTGAACATTTCTGTTCCTGTCTCCATTTCCAATTCCACCAAATCAACTCCACTCTTTTCCTGCACAGCCTGTGTCACAACAATTCCAGTAGTAGCACCTTCTCTTTCCTTTTCAGGGAGTTTTGAGTTTTTTACATCAGATACCATATCAACTTTATCTTTCTTTTCTAAATCTACACCCGTCACACCAACAGATTTTATTGCAGATATCTCCTTGCAATTAACCACTTTAGTCCCACTGTGATGGTCACCCTGCACCTCTGAGCTCAGTGAAACTATACCAGCTTCTCTACTCGTGCTTGGATTGGACATGTCCCCTTTCTCAATGACTTTCTTTTCTGGGCAATTACGAATCAGATGCCCTGTTTTTCCACAACCAAAGCACTTTGTTTTAGCAGTTGTTACAAAAATGATGTAATCAAAATCATCAGCCCTGAAGCTAAGTGCAAGATCCAATTCCTCATCATCCTGAATTATCATGTATGCAAACCTCCTAAAAGACACAATATGTTTCAAGAGGGGAGAACCCGTGCTAATCGGGATTTTTTTTATTGGGGATACCAATTTACCATAGCGTGATAAAGCTTCAGTTATTATTTCGTCACTGAGAAAGGGGGGGACGTTAGACAAGGTGACCCTCTTAGAAGGTAGTGAGAGGGGAAGAACAGGAACAAACTCGCCACCAATCACAATCCCACGCTCAACTACTTCATTTACCTTTTCAATGTTACTAAAAAAAACCACAGTAGCGTTATTCATCCTCGATGCGGATAAAATACATCCGTGTCCAACAACTTCGCCAACCGCTAAACAAATCTCTTCTACACTCGCCGCAAACGCCACTTTCACTGCATGGCGTCGCGTGAGTGCAGACAAACCCTGTGTAGCCGGGGTCGTCATGCTTCTCCCGGTAAAGACCGGTAGCACGCGGCCCAAACCACACCAAAAAACTACCACTAACTAAACACAAACAAACAGAAAAAAAGGCGGAAAATACAAAGGTATTTAGACACAGAAAACAACTTCACTCACCGCACTCGCACTACACCACTCACGCACTCAACACCCACACCGGAAGTGAGAGAGAGAGAGAGAGAGAGAGAGAGAGAGAGAGAGAGAGAGAGAGAGAGAGAGAGACCAAGGAGAAGCGGAGACAGAGCAACTATGAGGACATTAGCGGGACATTTTATGCAAAATTTGAAATATGTTGCCCTAACTCCATCAAATTAAACAATAAAACACATCTTCAACATTTAATTAGGTGAAGAAAGAGATTGTATCCTACTAGCAGCAAGATATACTGATGCCTGTCACAAAAAGAGGGAGGAGTCGACTTATCAGTGATGCGCTCACACACACTCGCACGCACACAAACACACACGTGTGCGCAAACACTCACTGAATTCTAAATTGTTGATAGAATTTTGAAATGTTGATTGATTGTTCTACTTACCTTTTTTAATGTTTTTTTTAATGTCTGTTTATGTATGATGATTGGAAATTCTTTGGCAATACATTGAAACAATTGTCATGCCAATAAAGCACATTTGATTTGAATTGAATTTTGAGAGAGAGAGAGAGAGAGAGAGAGAGAGAGAGAGCGAGAGAGAGAGAGAGAGAGAGAGAGACAGAGAGAGTGAGAGAGAAAGAACGAGAGAAACAGAGAGTGAGAGAGCGAGCGAGAGAGAGAGAGCGAGAGAGAGAGAGACAGAGACAGAGACAGAGAGACAGAGAGACAGAGAGAGAGAGAGAGAGAGAGAGAGAGAGAGAGAGAGAGAGAGAGAGAGAGAGAGAGAGAGAGAGAGAGAGAGAGAGAGCATGGGAACAGGCATTAGGATTGTGGTTGTGGCTCAGCGTTTCCCAAGGCCAGCGGTAGGAAACAGAATAACTGGATCTCCCTGACCTCCTCAACTGCCCCCCGGGGGGTTCCTGTCTCAATGTTTAAAACAGACCGTCCAAACGCATCCTGGAGAGGCTGAGCCCAGTGTCGGAGCGGGCAGAAGAATAGAGCGCGGAGGGAAGCTAAGCCGGGTCTACAACAGCTAATCTGAGGACCACACAGACGAGGAGCAGGTCATTGTGTGTGAAGAGGCCAGCTGGGAGGTGGACGGTCCTCGGGCCCGGGGTCGACCTAAAGGGCAGGTGCGAGACCCCGATATACCTTCATTCACCCCTCACACAAACTATTTTGCAAGAGCCATTCACAAAAGGTACAATGGGCCTTTCCAGGAATGAGGATGCATGGGGTTTTTTAGGAGTCTGATGGAAATCCACGTCATTTAAACTCATTCACTCCAATGCAATAGCACTTTATACAATCATTCAGTCCTTGAGGATTTCATAATGTAATGTAAAATCAAGCAAACTGTGCATTATTTGTGGCGGCATGCATTTTGGTCTTATTTCTGCCAAAAAAAAGTTATAACCTGAGAGGGGTAAAGCAATGAAAATCCATAATCCAAACAAATGAATCGTATTGCGGTTGTATTGCAGTGAAGTGTTTGAAAATGTACGAATTGAGGCCCATTTGAGGGAATTTCAGTAATATGTGCATAAAAATGTACAGGTAATTATACTCTTACTGTCACACTAACAGTAAAGGGATAGTTCACCCTAATTAAAATGGAGTTATAATTTACTCACCCTGGTGTTGTTCTAATGCCGTATGGCCTTTTCTTCTTTTATGGATCACAAAAGGAGAATTTTTATAAAATGTCCCGCTCGCGCTCGTCCATATAATGGCAGTGAATAGCGACCAGCATCAAGCTTTTAAAAGTAAGAGACAAAAGTATCACCGAATGATCCCATGCGACACGTGTTCTTGGGGTTTACCATATGAAATTTAATGTATTTAAAGCAGCACTAAGTAGGAATTCCAGTTTTTGTCAAACAGCGACCCCTAGAGTCGCTGTGGAGTACTTGTACTGTCGTGAATAGCACTCACACAGAGATGGCTCGCGCTCACGGCCGGATCCCCTCCCCCTGTACACCGGTACCTGTTCAGTAGGATGGACGCTGTAACGAGTGGAAATAAGGTATGGTCCCTTTAAGAGCTGCGTGCGCCCTGTTTAACTGTCGGCAGTCTGTATTGTATGTGCGCCTCGAACACCACATGTATACGGCGCCGGGTTATTTCTGTTTGATGCTCATTTTATCAAAATTTTAGCAGATCTGTTTTTTGCCGTAAAGCAATTCGTTTCCTCGCGAGACCTGATATCACACGATACTTCCTAAGTATACTTCCCGCCGGCCCAAAGTTGCAAGGGTGGTTTTGCGGCTCACAGGCACCAGGGGGGTGCGAGACGACCACCATTCAACACGAAATCAGTAATATAAACATTACAATGACTCCAAAGCTGTTCGGTTAAGGTAAAAAAGTTACTTAGTTCACCTTTAACGAAAATCATTGGCCGTTGGTCTTCTGTGCGCGTTTATGAGACTCTATTAGCGCCCAGAAAAACACACACAAGTTGTGAGAAATCAAGATTAACAAAAACATAACATGAAACACAGCACATATACTTTCTTCTCTGAGGTGAATATATCCGTTGTGTTCGTCGTAACAAGACGTTATCGCGTTCACATCTCAGCTGTCATTCTGACTGTAAACAGAGATATGCAACTCAGTGAAGAAAGTACACGGATACTTTCTTGGGATTTCAAGACGTTGTATTTCATGTCGTGCTTTTGTTAATTTTTGACAAGTTTTGCTGATAGTCTCGTGAATGTGCAGTCGAGCACAGAAGACCAACGGCCAAGCTCAGGATTTTCCTTAAATAATAGATTCAGTTTCATGGTAGACCCCCAGAACACGTGTCACATGGGATCATTCTGTGATACTTTTGTCTTTTTCTTTTAAAAGCTTGATGCTGGTCTCTATTCACTGCCATTATCTGGACGGGCGCGGGCGGGAATTTTTTTTATTCTCCTTTTGTGGTGCATAAAAGAAAAAAGGGCATACGGCATTAATACAACACCAGGGTGAGTAAATTATGACTTAATTTTAATTTTAGGGTGAACTATCCCTTTAATAAGAAAATCATGATTGTTGATGGGTATTTTCAGATATGCATTTGGCTGACGCTTTTATCTAAAATGTCTGAGTTTGCATTCAAGGTATTTACATTTTTATAACTGGAAAGCACAAAAAATACAGCAATTATTGCTGCTCTTTTTAAGAAATGCCGCAGCAAATTCAGACATTTCAGGCTGTGAAATCCTGATGGGACTCTACAATACATGGAATAGTTTTAAACATGAAAAAAACAGAAAACAAACTGTAGTGTGTTCATGTTTTTACTCTCGCTTGACCTTGACGGAAATGAAGATTTCCACGTCAAAGAAGGCAGAGCCTCAGAGATAACAGGAAAATAATGCAACAATAGTGTCATAGTCCAGCTTAAGTTAGTTCAGGGATGGTTCATTTTAGTTGTAAAAAAAAAAAGTTATTAATTTAGTCCATTTATATATATAGCCACTTTGGAGAAAACAGTGATGTCATCATCCAGCTCAGATCAGTTCTAATATAATGGTGTCAATGCAGGCAGATCAATAATATTGTTGAATATTAAACATCATCGCCACGAACAAGGGTGACCAGCTGTTGTTGCTCTGTTGCAGGATGTACATGTGATTTTGTGGCACAATGCGGGACACGTGTGAGAGAGATAAATTTACTACTATTATACTATGTAAATGTTGACTTACATTAGTTGGAAAGCCTGTTTGCCATCCCGTTGGATGATAACATGTTTTACATCGCCAATTTGTGACCGGTTCTGTGACTGGCACTCAATTTGCCAGGTTTGATTTTACTCCACAGGAACTATTCAGTCTGCTAAATATCATGAGCTGAGAAACAGGCTAGTAGGTTAAAATCACATTTAAAATAAATTTCTTTAAAGGTGCAGTATGTGAGATTGACAGCTAGTGGTTGAAATAGGTACTGCAGTCCAAATTCACAATATTGGAGAGAGTTGTTTCCCCCATCTGCTCAGACTCGACGCTCACACGGGGTTGCAAGTTTGAGGACAAGCAACACGAACAAGCGAAATTGACAATGGAATGCGAGGAGACTTGCATTGCATTGACTTGTAAGTTGATGAGTTGATTTATTGATTTATGAAGAGTTGATATCGCGTTTTAATATGCTCCCATTCATAGAGATTTTTAGATGGATATCGAGGCTTTTTAGGTTGTGTGGAATCTGCAATCTCTGACCCAGTTTGTTCGCTGGCTTCCATGGCTGCAATATACTGTGTTTTCCGCCAACTGGCATCCCGGGTGGCGAAATACTATTGGCTGAACTGGCAGTGGGCGGAGTCACACAGACCGAAACAAGAAAAGACTGTCCGACACGGAACACACATTTCAAAGTAAAATAACTGTAGAAGTGTTTTCCAGAGAAACGAGTATGTGACTCAGCATGTTTCCTAAATATCTGCAAACATATTATGGTATTTTTATGCTTCAAAAACTTACATACAGCACCTTTAAAGCAACACCAAGTAACTTTTCCTCAGCGGTCGCCCTACAGGTTGGAAGCGGAATTGTCCATTACTGCTGTCATAAATAATTTAGCCCACCGCCGCCTACTGTCGCACGCGCACGCTCGCTGTTTATCCAGCGCCGGCTTTGGAATCAACAATGGCAGACATCCCAACCTGCAAGAAGTCATTTCAGGGAGGTATATCTTGGTGACTGGATTGTTGACGGGGGGGGGGTGGCGGGTTGACTAGCTTTCGTGAGGCACACTCGCAAGGTCTCTCGCGCTATGTATGTTATGCGCGCAGTATGTTCTGTCTCGCATGCGCGCTCTAGATTCTGGGAGATTTGAACTAATTTGCGGGCATCAGGGAGACGCTATCAGACAATTTGAGGAAGTGGTGGGGGAAGTGACGTATGCCGTAAAGCAGTCGAGTTTTGTAGTTCTTTTTGTGCTCGGGTTACTACCCGAAACCTGAAGTTACATAGTGCGAGTAAAAGCGATACAGACCACGTCATGGCAGACGTGTCATTCAACCTATTGTAAGTCGATGTACCATCACAAGGGTCTTGGAAATATATTATGAAGGTTGAAAAACTACATAGTGTTACTTTAAAGTCCCCTTGTAGTCAATAATTTTATATATATATAAATATATTTAAAAGTTTTTTCCTTTAAAAAAATGTCTTTATGCCTTAAAATAGCTTGAATGTAACTCGACACCCTTCCCTCATTTAGTATACGCGGTTCTATGAATATGCAAATGAGCCCCGCCTCCACTCACTCACTCACTCAGCTCAGAGATCCACTGGTTGACGATCACACGTTGATCTGATTGGTTACAAGGTCGTTTGTGACGTCAGAAACACCAGCGATTTCAAACCGTGTTTTTGAGACTGTCTTTGGTTCACTGCAGTTTTAAGCAGAAAATACTCAGCAATGCTGTCGACTTATGAACTTACACATGGTTTGTCTTAAAGCATATTAAAAACACCACATAGACATATAAACAATTATTAAAAGGGGGACTTTAAGTAGCGACTACTTTATTTTCCTTTATTAGACTATGCAAACATTGGATGCATTTTACCGGATTCAGTGCATCAGCATCTTAAACTTGTATTGTTTGTTGGATCTGGCAGGTTTGGGTAGGCTTTTCTCTTATCCAGTATGTGTCTAGATGAAGTCCGGCTGGTGTATCTGTATTTAATGGCTTTTAATGAAGGCCACACTGGTTCCTTTGCTCTGTCCATCTGTCATCAGTGGAAACATCCGTCTCTATTGCGCTGGCTGGTTATTTTCCCTGGTCTAGAACACGACTAGAACATTAACATGCATTTTACTAAATAAATAGGGTACAGTTTTAGCCTGGTTAAAACCAGAGCATTCTCAGTTGTAACCAGTGTTGAGCATGTTACTTAAAAAAGTAATTAGTTATAGTTACTAGTTACTTCTCACAAATAGTAACTGAGTTAGTAACTGAGTTAAATCCTTATAAAAGTAACTAATTACCAGAGAAAGTAACTATTGCGTTACTTAAAAAAAAAAAAAATCAAATAGGCCTATGTCAAATAATTTGGATGCCCCCAGTATTAAATATTTTAAATTAATGAAATGGACACTTAATAGTGTAGATTAGTGTTCAATGTTTTTATAATAATCATTTATTCTATTTTAATGTTGCGGTGGGACAATGTGAGAGACGCCTATTAAATTCAATATATTATTCTAAATATTAGCATTACTATAGTAGAACAATAAAACATTATAGATGGTTTATACTTAATATCGCACAGACCCCAACTGGCCAACAAATTAGTTTAAAAATAAATTATGATTCTTAAGAAATGTACCAAAAATGAATAAATAATAATAAACAATATACATACTCTTTGTGCATATTAAATGATAATAATAATAATAATATGTTTATTTTATATAGCGCCTTTCAGAGTACTCAAGGTCGCTTTACAATAAAGTACAAATAAACCTGACAGAAACATGACATAGAACAAAAAATAAATTGAGATAGTGGTACATAAACATAGAAATCAAGGGAAACAAGTAGCAAAAAGATACGTTTTTAGGTGAGTTTTGAAATCGTGTAATGATGAAAGGTCGCGGATGTGTTGGGGAATAGAATTCCAGAGAGTTGGGGCAGCAGTACAAAAAGCCCTTCCACCAAATGATGATAGTTTGTGCCGTGGAATCGTTAAAAGACCGGTATCGGAGGATCTAAGTGTGCGAACTGGGGAGTAGGTATGGATGAGATCAGAGATATAGGTGGGGGCAAGACCATGGAGTGGTTTGAATGTGATAAGGAGTATCTTGCAGTTAATACGAAAACGTACTGGTAGCCAATGTAGTCTGCGTAAAATCGGAGTAATGTGGGAAGATTTCTTTGTGAATAAGGACCCTAGCTGCGGAGTTCTGAATGTATTGGATTTTATTTATAGATGAGTTGGGTAAGCCATAGAAAAGAGAATGGCAGTAATCAAGCCGTGATGAAAGCATGAACCAAGGTTTCAGCATCGCTGGTGTTCAGAAATGGACGTAAGCGTGCGATATTACGAAGGTGAAAGAAGGCAGACTTTGTGAGAGAGGAAATGTGTGGAAGGAAGGAAAGAGATGAATCAAAGATTATACCAAGGTTTTTGACAGTAGTGGAAGGTTGAACCGAAACTCCAGCAATGTGAACATTGTCAACACTGAAACAGGATGTAAATCGAGGTGAGCCAATAAGAAGTAGATCTGTTTTATCAGTGTTGAGTTTGAGAAAATTACTGGTCATCGAAGCATTTATATCATCAATACAGGCTGAAATGGAATTTGTGGGAAAAGTAGCATTGCGTTGTGAATGGATGTATAGTTGGGTGTCATCTGCGTAGCAATGGAATTTAAAGTCATGTTGACGGATGATGTTACCTAATGGGAGCATATAGATGATGAAGAGAAGGGGCCCAAGAACAGAACCCTGGGGAACACCGTGTGGGACAGAGGCAGTAGTGGACTTAGCCTGGCGGATAGAGATGTAATGCTGACGATCAGACAGGTAGGAAGTTAACCAAGATAGGGCAGTTCCAGAAACACCAAGAGCAGAGAGTCGTGAGATGAGAATACTGTGAGAGATTGTGTCGAATGCAGAGGAAATATCTAGAAGAATTAGAATACTGGTGGAGCCGGAGTCAGTGGCCATAAGGAGATCATTGACAACCCTAAGAAGTGCTGTCTCAGTGCTGTGGAGGGTGCGGAAAGCGGATTGAAAACATTCATAGTGGTTGTTAGATGACATGTGTGTTTGAAGTTGGGCAGCGACCACTTTCTCAAGCAGTTTCGAAAGAAATGATGAATTTGAGATTGGTCTGTAATTGGCCATGTTGGTGGGGTCGAGGCCGGGTTTCTTTAGGACAGGAGTGACAGCAGCAGTTTTTAATTCCAGAGGAACAGAACCAGTACTTAGTAGTTGGGAGATGAGAAGTGAAATCGGCAAAGAAATAAGAGGTGCACATTTTTTAAGTAAAGTAGTAGGAGCTGGATCAAGATGACAGGAAGATGTGTTTGCTTTGTTGATTAGCTTTGTTGATAAAATAAGTGAGAGTACCAGGAGTAAAACTGTTACACAACTTCACAACTAGTAGACATACTGTAGCCTAAGTATTTTCTTCCTCACAAAAGTAAACAGTTTAACAAGTGCTCTCTCAATATAATACTGAACAATGTACCAAAAATATATATATAATACTAAAATATAATATTTTGGGGGTTTATTTTTAGCAAACGTCATCATCAGAGGTTATTTAAGCCAAATTCTAGACATGTTTGCCGCACGTGTTTACAACCGGTCAAACAAAGATGTTTTCTGGGAATGTTCCCTGCAGGTTATTTTCGGGTTTTATTTTATAACCTAAACAGAACGTTCCCTATAGGTTATTTTTTAGATTTTATTTGGATAACCATGTCAATTAATTAACGTTGCAGGTGATACCAATAGGCTATAGATAATGCTGTCTAATGCTGAAATGTGTCATTTATTTATAAACAAGCTATATAATGCTCGGACACCCTCGGTCTCTCTCGCGCAACTGTTGAGCGCGCTCTCGGACACACTCGGTCTCTCTCGCGCATTGAGCGCGCTCGCGCCGTTCGCTTCACTTTTGTCCACTCCGGCGCCTCATAAACACACACACACCAGAGAAAAAAACTTTGCAGGTCATATGGCGGAGAGAGAGCCTACTCGGATGAAAACCGCTTCAGTGAGTTCAATTATAGTAACGCCACATTATTTTGCCAGTAAAGGTAACTGCGTTGTAACGGGGGAAACAGTAATTCGTTTGATTACTCGTTACTGAAAAAGATAACGCCGTTAGTAACGCCATTTATTTATAACGCCGTTATTCCCATCACTGGTTGTAACTGAGTTATGGTCTGGCAAAGCGTCATAGACAAATCATTTCCAGAGGGGCGTCACCAACGGACGTCACGGATAGACCTAAACCCAATCAGAGCGATGAAGGAGATGACGTATGCAGAGCGGCGGAGAAACATCTCCGAGTGTTGTTCTTTGCTCGGCTTTTAACTAAAAGGAAACGTTCAAATGGCTTAAAACAGACGTGATAGCTGATTGGAACGAGTGATGTTCGACGGTGGCATCCATCTTTGTAATGTAGGCTACAAAATCTGCTTCAAAATCCCAGCGCTGTCGTCATCGTGTAAAGCCCGCCCCAACGCTTCTGATTGGTGCCGCGATTTCGACGGATTGGAAATGGGCTTGAATGAGCTCTTTGCCAGACTAACTTTCAGAGCAAATCTAAATTTGCCGGAAGTTTTCTGGTTTTTCCCAGTCCTAGTACATTTTCATTTCAAATGCGAATGCGCTTATTTTTGCTTTGACATTGATGAAAGAATCTGTTACAAGCAGGGTTTGAAATTAACACCCGCCAACCCACCAAATGCGGGTATTAATCAACTGTGGCTGTCAAATCACGAACCAATTTGGCGTGTTACTTGTTATTTATTGAAATTTATTGAAAAGATTTCTGGTACAGGATATGCAATCCTCTATTCCAGACTCTAAAAAACACAAACAGATATATTTACATATAACTTCACATTTTAACATTTTATAAATAACACATTAATTTCATAAATTGAAGTTTTCCTAACAATCCTAAATAAATTACATAAAATGAATTACATTAGTTACTGGCAAGCTTTATAATTATACATAACACCTTTTGACAGGCAGAATGCATCCAACCTGTTCTTAAAGGAATTAATAGAAGGGGAACACACAACTTCTTCTGGAAGTTCATTCCATGATTTTACCGCACGGAGTGTAAAAAAGTTATTTCTCTTTTCAGACAGACATGTTCTAGGGTAAAGTTTTAAAGAATTCCCTCGTGTCTCGTACCTATTGTTCCAGAACTGAAAGATAGGTTCAGCTGTTACATCGTATATTCCCTGTACAAGTTTATATACCTGAATCATATCTCCTCTATTATATCTCCTAAATTTGAGAGTTGGTAAACGTAATTCCCTCAATCTATCTTCATACGTCATATTTTTAATTCCTGGAATTAATTTAGTAGCTCTTCTCTGGACCCTTCCAATTTTCTCCACATATTTTAATTTATATGGACACCAGACTGAGCTTGCATATTCAAGATGTGATTTGTACTCTGGTAAAAAATATATCCTTACTTAAATTTTGAAAAGTTCTTCTTATTATTGCAATCATAGATGTTGCTTTTTTAACTTTTTCAGAAATATGTGAGTGGAATTCAAGTGAACCATCCACCACAACACCTACGTCTCTCTCCTCATGTACAGGATTAACTGCTATATCCCCAACTGCATAATTGGCTACAGTGTCCTTTTTTTTCCCAATATGTAAATGTTTACACTTTTCAGGATTCATCTTTAATATCCACTGGTCACACCATTTGCTCATGCTAGCATACATCTTCTTGAAGATCCTGTTCCACCTAAAACACATGTTTGGGGATGAGGATGAAAGAGAAAGGAGATGGCTAGATCTGGATTTTGTTTGAATAAGAAATTAATTAAATCCAAATTTTATAATCTATGAAAAATATATATATATATAAAAGCTGTGACGTTGTTAATTTGGTTAATTTATTATTATTATTATTATTTATTATTATTATTTTTTTTTGGCGAGTAGAAGCTCTGAATGGCCGGTAACTTAAACATTTAGTAGCCAAATTTGCCGTTAAGTGAAAAAGTTAATTTCAAACTCTGGTTTCAAGTCAACTCACAAACATTCCTCATTCCTCATTCAAACATCTTGTTACCATTTCAGGGTTATCAGCTTATCTCACCGTGAGGAAGATCCGATGATCCAGTCGCCCATATTCTGGATCTGCATAGCCATTAAAGTCTGAGACAAAGAGTGAATTCATAAGAGCGGCAGTGGGAAAGAAGAGAGAGTGGCTGAACAGAGGAATGAGAGATAGAGAGAGAAGTATAATGTTACTTCCAGCTGTCCTCCGTCATCCATGCTTTCTCTGGGACGTATGGCCACGAGTTAAAGCCAAGCATCCGGTGTATGTCAGACCCGTGAGCTTCTGCACAGGACTCAAATAAGGTCGACGACCTCTTGCACAAGGGGCCGGTCCATCATCCTATGGCAACTTTCAGAATGAGCTCAGCTGAGAAAACACAGATGCAGCCGATGCTGTAATAGACAAGAATATTTACATCAATTCTGTCTGTGCTGACAGGAACTATGTGGCAACTCAAGACATAAGACATATTAAAAGTCGCCTGCAAATTAAAAATGTATTTTTAACTGCTCACACTCAGAGATGCATTTTGAAGAATGGTCCCGTTGCTCTTTTTCACTTGTCAATACAATGAAAAGATATTGATCAAGAGCTGTGAATAAAAGCACCATGACATTCAGTACCAGGTGTGCTTCCATCCAGGCCTGACTTCGTCATACTCATATTCTAGTCAGACTGTGAGTCTGATACTGCTCCATAGGGCTTTGATTATGAAGCGTGTCTTAACCGAACCAGGAAAAAAAAAAACTCTGCACTCAATTGGATAGACCTCCAACCAATCAGAGCAACGCAGTAAGTGTTTTTTTATGAGCTACGCACAGTTGTCAACAGAACTCAACTACACTCACGCTGTCACGATACAATTTACAAAAGTGGAGAGGAGGACTCAAGTGCAGTGAAGGGATGATTTATTAACTAAATAAAACAAAACACAAAGCAAAAACCCACAAAGGGGAAAACACAATAAATGAAACATAAAACAACACTGAACTAGGAGAACCAATACTGACTAAGAACATGACGACCATCACAGGGAAACCGGGGTGACAAAAGGCAAAGATCCGACAAAGACTGCATACAAGGGGAGACTTATAAAGGGAACAAATCAAGAGGGAAACAGGTGGTTGAACTCAAACAATAATCAGGTAACGAGGGGGAGGGATCAGACAATGACATGAGCACATGGCCCAACATAACAAACACCCAAGTGTCACACAGGACAGGACAGACACGTGACACTACCCCCTCCCTACGGAGCGGCTACCAGACGCTCCATCCGGTGGCACGGGAGGGACACACCAGGGGGGCACGGGAGAGACAGGAACATAGGGCGGCCAGGGCGGTGAAGAGCCCTCGGGCGGCCAGGGCGGTGAAGAGCCCTCGGGCGGCCAGGGCGGTGAAGAGCCCTCGGGCGGCCAGGGCGGTGAAGAGCCCTCGGGCGGCCAGGGCGGTGAAGAGCCCTCGGGCGGCCAGGGCGGTGAAGAGCCCTCGGGCGGCCAGGGCGGTGAAGAGCCCTCGGGCGGCGAAGAGCCCTCGGGCGGCCAGGGCGGTGAAGAGCCCTCGGGCGGCCAGGGCGGTGAGGACCCCTCGGGCGGCCAGGGCGGTGAGGACCCCTCGGGCGGCCAGGGCGGTGAAGACCCCTCGGGCGGCCAGGGCGGTGGAACAGGAGCAACCACCGACTCAGGAACTGCAGCAGGCACCGGCTCAGGAACTGCAGCAGGCACCGGCTCAGGAGCTGCAGCAGGCACCGGCTCAGGAACTGCAGCAGGCACCGGCTCAGGAACTGCAGCAGGCACCGGCTCAGGAACTGCAGCAGGCACCGGCTCAGGAACTGCAGCAGGCACCGGCTCAGGAACTGCAGCAGGCACCGGCTCAGGAACTGCAGCAGGCACCGGCTCAGGAACTGCAGCAGGCACCGGCTCAAGAACTGCAGCAGGCACCGGCTCAGGAACTGCAGCAGGCACCGGCTCAGGAACTGCAGCAGGCACCGGCTCAAGAACTGCAGCAGGCACCGGCTCAAGAACTGCAGCAGGCACCGGCTCAGGAACTGCAGCAGGCACCGGCTCAGGAACTGCAGCAGGCACCGGCTCAGGAACTGCAGCAGGCACCGGCTCAGGAACTGCAGCAGGCACCGGCTCAAGAACTGCAGCAGGCACCGGCTCAAGAACTGCAGCAGGCACCGGCTCAAGAACTGCAGCAGGCACCGGCTCGGGAACAGCAGCAGGCACCGGCTCGGGAACAGCAGCAGGCACCGGCTCGGGAGCAGCAGCAGGCACCGGCTCAAGAACTGCAGCAGGCACCGGCTCAAGAACTGCAGCAGGCACCGGCTCGGGAACAGCAGCAGGCACCGGCTCGGGAACAGCAGCAGGCACCGGCTCGGGAACAGCAGAAGGCACCGGCTCGGGAGCAGCAGCAGGCACCGGCTCGGGAGCAGCAGCAGACACCGGCTCGGGAACAGACACCGGCTCGGGAACAGACACCGGCTCGGGAACAGACACCGGCTCGGGAACAGACACTAGAACAAAAATAGTCACAAAGACAGACACAAACACAGACACAAAAACTGGGTCAGGAACAGGCACTGGCTCTGGCTCCGCCTCCGGCTCAGGAACGGGCACCGGCTCAGGAACGGGCACCGGCTCAGGAACGGGCACCGGCTCAGGAACGGGCACCGGCTCCGGCTCCGGCTCAGGAACGGGCACTGACTGTTCCACTGGCTCAGCCTCCGGCTCGGAAACGGGCACTGGCTCTGCCTCCGGGTCAGAACCCGCAGACACTGGCTCTGCCTCCGGCTCAGGAACAGCAGAGACTGGCGCATCCAATATCCGAGCCAGACGCTCCAGGTAGTCCCAGTTCAGGAAGGCAGAGGAAACAGGGACAGTCTCTCGCTGGGCAGACGGGACGGGGACAGTCTCTCGCTGGGCAGACGGGACGTGAACAGTCTCTCGCTGGGCAGACGGGACGGGAACAGTCACTCGCTGGGCAGACGGGACGTGAACAGTCTCTCGCTGGGCAGACGGGACGTGAACAGTCTCTCGCTGGGCAGACGGGACGGGAACAGTCACTCGCTGGGCAGACGGGACGTGAACAGTCACTCGCTGGGCAGACGGGACGTGAACAGTCTCTCGCTGGGCAGACGGGACGGGAACAGTCACTCGCTGGGCAGACGGGACATGAACAGTCTCTCGCTGGGCAGACGGAACGTGAACAGTCTCTCGCTGGGCAGACGGGACCTGAACAGTCTCTCGCTGGGCAGACGGGACGGGAACAGTCACTCGCTGGGCAGACGGGACGTGAGCAGTCTCTTGCTGGGCAGACGGGACGTGAACAGTCTCTCGTTGGGCAGACGGGCATTTCCTCCTCCTCCGTCCGTGACGGCGAGAAGTAAGTCCTGAGCTGTCCCTCAATGGCCCGGAATCAAAAAGGGCCCCGGATGGAGCGTGGTGTTGAACCACTTCTCGACCCTCTCGTCCTCCCTTACAACCTCCCCGGGTCCCTCGAAAAATGATCAGGCGAGTCCCCCGAAAATCTCTCCTCTCCTGCTCCGTGGCTGGGGAAGAGAATCTCGAAAAACCCCCGCTGGACCCAGGGTTAGGCGGAGTCCTTCTGTCACCATAGGTGGACGAAAATTGGGTTGACCCAAATGTGGCGATGGTGTAATCCGGGCAATCCAAGTAATCGTCATCCATATAATTGTCATCCAGATTCGCCCAGTCAAACTCCTCATCCTCCATGCTGCTGAGTCCTCAAGTGGTCGGATCTTTCTGTCACGATACAATTTACAAAAGTGGAGAGGAGGACTCAAGTGCAGTGAAGGGATGATTTATTAACTAAATAAAACAAAACACAAAACAAAAACCCACAAAGGGGAAAACACAATAAATGAAACATAAAACAACACTGAACTAGGAGAACCAATACTGACTAAGAACATGACGACCATCACAGGGAAACCGGGGTGACAAAAGACAAAGATCCGACAAAGACTGCATACAAGGGGAGACTTATAAAGGGAACAAATCAAGAGGGAAACAGGTGGTTGAACTCAAACAATAATCAGGTAACGAGGGGGAGGGATCAGACAATGACATGAGCACATGGCCCAACATAACAAACACCCAAGTGTCACACAGGACAGGACAGACACGTGACACACGCTGGAAGAAGTAGTAAAATAAAGAGTGTTGCTTCTTTTACTTGGTCCTCCATGAGTGCGACCAAAGGAGAAACCACAACGACCACAGGGTTTTCATTGCGTCCCGTCTTCTTAGTGACCATCGGAGCCAGCTGATAAAATAAACTTTTGCCGAATCCCGTAGGAAGGACGGCAAACACATCTTTCCGATCGACAAATGCCTTGATTGCAGTTCTCTGTTCGTCTTTTAAAATTAATGCGCTGTCGATTTCTTTTACAACAGACGCGATAGCGGGATCTATACATCTCAGTTCTCCAGCTGCAGTCATCTCTGAGGGAAACCAGTTCAACCCAAGCGCTCTTTGATAACGTGATGATTACGTAACTGCAGATCATCTGTCCATCATCGTATAAAGCCCGCCCTGGCAATTTGATTGGCCCGACTAATTCTGAACCGATCATAATTACTCCTCAATGGAGCGAGTCCAGACCGAACTTCCCGACCAAAATATTTTGTGGGCGGGGTTCGGGCTGGCATCCAGGCTACTTCCATCCACCTTTTTTATGCGCATTTTACTGTCTGTGGTGACGGGAACTATGTAACCTTTTGCGTTGTATTTTTTATGACATTGTTTATTGACGTATTGTACTGTATATTGGTTATTATCGTATTGTTTTCTTTGGCATCGTATATTCATTTAAATTAGATGTTTTGCTTGAACAAAGTTTTATGTGATGGCACTGTAAGGATTGCTCCAATTTCACTATACCTTTGTAGAGTGACAATAAAGAGTCTTGATTCTTGAATCTTGAACACAGAGATGCATTTTGAGGAACGTTCACGTTGCTCTTTTCCACTTTCAATACAATGAAAGGATAATGACCAAGAGCTGTCAAAAACACCATAAAAGCACCATGACACTCAGTCTTGGTGTGTTAAAACGTACCAGTTTTGACGTCAGTGACACTAGCTATGTTTCCATCCACCTATTTTTATGCACATTTTGGGATATCGCGCTTATTTTTTTAAATGCACAATGGAAACATCAAAATGCACATAAATGATAAAAATGCGCTTAAAAAATATATGCACGTACACAAACTACGATCGAAACACATTTACTGGATAAATCCCTCGATGCGCGACAAAAACCTCACAGGATTTTCCCTCAGCAGAGGCTGTGATTGGATGACTGGACTAACCAGCGGACCAATCACATCGCAGCATCTCAAATGTTGGTTTAGTGTTTCTGAAACG
Organism: Rhinichthys klamathensis goyatoka; assembly: GCF_029890125.1. Classification (NCBI taxonomy): domain Eukaryota; kingdom Metazoa; phylum Chordata; class Actinopteri; order Cypriniformes; family Leuciscidae; genus Rhinichthys; species Rhinichthys klamathensis. The sequence goes on from NW_026606587.1 coordinate 14,021,484, forward strand.
CCGAGTCAAAGTCTGTCATCAGAATGATTTGGTGTAAAAGCGTCTCACACGAGTGTGTTCCCAAACACCAGCATGCGAACGCAAGAGAACATGACAGCGTTTACTGTGTTTCGTCTGACGCTCTGAGACACACTCATTTATGATGGAGAGAATAACAGCCGATTGCAGCAACTTCCAGTTTTATTACAGATAATATTTTATGCCAATTTCCCAGGAAGTGACGATGTTGTTCTCTTGAACACATGGGACGGAAACGCTGCTTTATTCACAAATGTTTTATGTGGTATTCCAATTTTTTTCCAATTCCAAATTCATAACTTTGAATTCATGAACATAAATATACAAAGTTTTCCCATGTGTCGCACCAAGTTGAATTATGCAAAATCACAAGTTTTTGAAATTTGAAAACAAGCAGAGCGCAAAATTTCCAGCTAGCAATGCAAAGCTATCGCGTGGCTTCAGAATGACTTCGACACAAGTCATATTGAAAACTTTTTTGTCCTTTTTGGAGCTTTACAGCCTCTAGTCAACCTCCATTTTCACAGCCTTCTTTGTAGTAGCAAAATTACTCCTTTCCACAGAAGTCATAAAGGATTTGTAATGGCATGACGGTGAGTAAATAATGATGAACTATCCCTTTAAAGTTCTTTATTTTGTTTTCAAGGAATCTTAAGTGAGTTCTATTTATTTAATATGTATTTATGTTGTATTTATTAGTATTTCAATGAGCACAACCTACTCTGGCTTACCAGGAAGAAGATATTAATAGATGAACATGGCAAAAGAACGCAAGGCAAGGTGCGAGTCCACAATGTTATGAGGGAAAACAAGCTGCGGGAGCGCATTAGCAAAACTGCAGGTATGGCAGCCGAACCTCTTTGCGTCCATTTGGAAACACAAGAATGTTTTCAAGTGTCCTTGCATTCGCACACGGGCTGCATTTGGCAAGCTTTGAAGCCCCAGAATATAATGCATCTTAAAAGCAGCCCATGGCCTTTGAGGAGCACTGACTGGTGTTTCAATCAGAGACCCTGAAAGACTGCTGACAAACATACATTACTTCATTTTCAATTTTCTTTCTGTCTTTTTTTCAACTTTCTGTGCATGGCTTCGGTACATTTTGGTTGTTCTTCTTTTCTTTTGTGGTTGTAGGTTGTTGTTTTTCAGTCAAATGAAAAGCTTCAAGATATCCACAGAAACATCTCTTTTCACCATCAAACTGCTCCAAAGTTAAACCATTTCAACACTTTGTTTTTAGCACTTTTACATGTCAACAGCATGTTGGAGTAAAGCATCTCGCTCAGTCACACATATATACCTAAAAACACTGAACACAAGAATAAAACTAGTCAAACCGGAGGTCTTTTATCTTCTTTAATCAGTTTTCTCTTATACCCTTTAGAGTGTGAGAGCTGTCATCTTATATGACACTCGTAACGTTAAAAAGCCCACAGGTCTGGCTTGCCGAGAGTGAAACGGATGTGAAGTTGTTTAATAAAACACATGATTGCAGTACGGTTTGCCTCTCAGGATGGCTGTCAGCCTGTGGAAGAGACAGGAAGGAAAAGCATTCATAAACTCAGATGAAAGAGATACTGATGTACAGGTGCACAGCGAGGACATGTTTTATTGGCTGATTTGGGTTTTGGCTTTATTTAATGTTTAAACAAAGCATGATGGTGTTGACACTGAATCAGATACCAAAAACTAAACTGACTAACATAAATATTTATACTATGTTATATAACTTGCCATATACAGTAAAAAAAAAAAAAATAATGGTATAACGTCATTGGACCAAAATTACATAATTTTACTGTAAAATAATGTCAAATGCATGACATCACATACAAATATTTTTTTATATAAATTGTTTGTTATCAATAACGTTCAATTAAGGGTTAGTTCACCCAAAAATGAAAATTATGTCATTAATGACTCTCCCTCATGTCGTCCCAAGCCCGTAAGACCTCCGTTCATCTTCAGGACACAGTTTAAGATATTTTAGATTTAGTCCGAGAGCTTTCTGTCCCTCCATTGAAAATGTATGTACGGTATACTGTCCTTGTCCAGAAAGGAAATAAAGACATCATCAAAGTAGTCCATGTGACATCAGTGGGTTAGTTAGAATGTGTTGAAGCATCGAAAATACATTTTGGTCCAAAAATAACCAAAACTAGGACTTTATTCAGCATTGTATTGTCTTCCGGTTCTGTTGTGGATCCGCGTTCAGTGCCGCCGCTGACGTAAGACGCTGCAGTACACAAGTATTGGCCATGTTTATGGATAGGCCACTTACAATGAACTCTGATTCATCATGTGGCTTTCTATTGTACCATCTGTAGTATCATGTTGGAAGATACAACGCAAGATTTTGGTAGTTCAAGTAGCTTGGTATATATAACATTATATCACATGATGAAATATGCAGTTATAAGTTGTAAAATATACATGTCATCCAGTAATACCTAAAATATTGCCACCATGTTTTTTTGTAATTTCTCTGCTGTTTATTTTTATGCAATTTATGCATACATTTTATGTAATTTAAAAGCCACTATTCTCTTGGGTAAAATTAAATACACTATTCTAATCAGGGGTAAAAGAGGCTGGTTAGTTAGAGCTGTCCAGGTAAACCTCACTCCGTTGGCCTCAAGAGGTGCACTAACGTTGTTGTCCCATGCAGGTTGGCGTTGGTTTAAACCCCATTTGGAGCGGTGCAAGTAGAACTACTTGCATTGGTGCCGTGACCCGGATGAGAGTGAGGTTTAGGGGGGGTGAGTGTAACGGAGGCCAGCTAGCATCTAATTTTAGGGGCTACAGTCTTTAGTGTCCTTGTTAGGGTGCTTGCCTCCCGCGTTGGTTGATTTGAATCCTGCTCAGAGCGGTGCAAGTAGGACCAGTTACATTGGTGCCGTGACCCGGATGAGAGTGAGGTTTAGGGGGGGTGAGTGTAATGGATGCCAGTTAGCATCTAATATTAGGGGCTAAAGTCTTTAGCATCCTTGTTAGGGTGCTTGCCTCCCGTGTCGGTTGATGCTGGTTCGAATCCCGCTCAGAGCGATGTAAGTAGGACTAGTTACATTGGTGCCGTGACCCGGATGAGAGTGAGGTTTAGGGGGTTCAGTGTAATAGAGGTCAGCGAGAGGCTGTGGTCTTTAACATCCTTATTAGTGCACCCACCTCACATGTCAGTTGATGCTGGTTCGAATCCCATTTGGAGCGTTGCAAGTAAGATGAGTTACATTGGTGCCGTGACCCAGATGGGAGTGAGGTTTAAGGGGGTGAGTGTAACGGAGACCAGTTAGCATCTAACTTTAGGGGTTACAGTCTTTAACGTCCTTGTTAGGGTGCTTGCCTCCCGTCTTGGTTGATGTTGGTTCGAATCCTGCTCAGAGCGGTGGAAGTAGGACCAGTTACATTGGTTCCATGACCCGGATGGAAGTGAGGTTTATCGGGGTGAGTGTAAAGGAGGCCAGCTAGAAACTAACGTTAGGGGCTACAGTCTTTAGTGTTCTTGTTAGGGTGCTTGTCTCCTGTGTCGGTTGACACAGGTTCAAATCCCGCTAGGAGTGGCGCAAGTAAGACCAGTTACAATGGTGCGGTGACCCGGATGAGAATGAGATTTTTTGGGGGGGGGTGTAACGGAGGCCAGTTAGCATCTAACGTTTGAGGCTACAGTCTTTAACGTCCTTCTTAGGGTACTTGCCTCCCGTGTCGATTGACGCTGGTTTGAATCCCACTTGGAGCGGTGAGAGTAGGACGAGTTACATTGGTGCCGTGACCCGGAAGAGAGTGAGGTTTAGGGGATAAATGTAACAGAGGCCAGTTAGATGCTTTAATGTCCTTGTTAGTGCGCCCACCTCTCATGCTGGTGGATGTTGGTTCGAATACTGCTTAAAATGGTGCGATTAGGACCAGTTACACAGGCACTAAATACAGTAGCCATAAAACTGTCTCAGCCAATGAAATGGCTTAAGGGTCCAAAGAGGGATATGACTTTACATCCGCTACCTCTCACTCCATTGCACAAGATAGGATCTTGAGCGTTCAGAAATGTAAGTTTAAATTTAGCTTGCAACATCATTTCATCTCTTTAGTGTGCTTATTGGTCTAAAAAAGGTCTAAAACAAACATGGTTAAAACTGTGTCCAGTAAGATTCAGCTTTGGCTCTTGTTCTGTATTGATGTGCGCAGACACACACACACCAGCGTGAGTTCACAGAGCAGAGCTGTGGAGGTTGCTGACGGGGCCGGGACAGGAACCCCTCATTAGCACTGAATTAAACACAACCTACATCAGTTCAGTCTGGCAACACATGAAAGAGCACCCGTGAGAGACAGGGATCCGCACTCGTTGTCACACTTCATCCCTGACACACACACACACACATGCACTGAAAACCACATCATTGCCACATATAAACAAAAACTGTATTTCGTTATATGCAAATGTCCTGTATGCAGAGAATCCCCAGATGACCTAATACATTTCTGTGCAGAATTACCACACAATTCATTCATTCTTTATTTAACCAGGTTTTTCTTTTTAAAAACGCATTGAGCTGTAATAACATAGACATACAAATAAATACACAACAAAACAGAAAAACACAATTAAGAAGATTGAAGATTGTAGCGAACATTTGTATTAGAAATGCAGAGAGACAAATTAGATGGAATTAGACCACAAATAGACTTATAAATAAAACAATACCAATTAAAACGTATTCGAGTATACAAAGAGGGCAACTCAGCTTTATCATATAAAGTGCAATGATGTGCTTGATAACTATAACAAGTAATGAAACGTAAACGGTATAATTAAAAAAAATAATAATGTACTGGGGCATTGCATTCATATAAATTCAATGCATGCTATTTAACCTTCCATTTCCAGTGTAACGGAAGAACAGAAAGTCATAATGGTCATGATTAATATTTCTTCTTTGTATTCAATCTGACCAATCAAGGGAAGACATTTATGCACAGAAGATACAAAATCAGTATTTCCAAAAAGAAAAATGGACGCTACTTGCTTAGGTCATGTGACAGACGTAGTGAAGTCCACCATTAACTCAACCCCTAAACGAAACCTTCACTGGGGGAAGGGAAGATTAGAAGAAAATTATATCATACGATTTCATAAATTTCACCAGAAATTCGCCAATGAGAGCATGTTGTGTTGTATAAACACACTGTGCTATTCTGTGAATGGGAATATATAGTATTTTTGAGCATAACGCCAGTCTGCCACGCCAGGAGGATGAGAGTCATGTACCTGATTTGCACAAAGAACTTCAAAGCAAAATAAATCAATTTTGTGTCAGGCTTCGGCGTCTCCTCTGGTGTCTTACACCTCCAACCACACAACAACAGAGAACAAGGAAATAAATATGCAAGCATGAACACAAATGCTTGATTTTTTTTTCACTGTCCCATTGTACACTTTGCACACAGCTCCAGCATCAAAACAAATTATTATTATTATTATGGGAGTTAACTATAAACATATTCATGCATTTAGTCACTTGATGAGTTGGCCAAAAGCACTTGGCTTGTTACAGCCATAAAACATGATTTGATAGATGGCTGCAGGTGATATTAGGAGGCGGGACATCTTCATTCTACAGAGCGTTTGATTGGAGAAACATCCGTGTAGTGCCAGATGAGTCATCAATATTTTTGTTTTTGTGGAAGAAAGAACTGAAAATGTTAAATGTCTGTTAAAAACACATTGTTGTCATTTAGGAGTACCAAACGCCAACATTACGGTCTCTCTCTTGAATCCGACACGGAAGTGACTTAAACTGCAGTTCATCGACTGGCCACTAGAGACAGGCTGCAAAAGAGAGTCAATCCCATAAACCCCCATGTTAAAATGCCCAACTTTACAGCAGAAAAAAATATGTTTACAGCCTGGTGCAAAAAGTGGTTTTGGTCTATATAGCTAATTTTGCCCTTCATGACAACTGTGAGGGGGGTGAATTTCTTTATAACTCATCCGTTTAAATTATATCAAGCCTTAAAGTTCTGCATAATTAAGGGCGTGGCCACTTGAGTGACAGGTGGATTGCCGCTGATGTCACTTCTAGCGTTTGTCTGCCGTCTGTTAGCGTCACGTCACCTCAGCTAATCCGCCTCGCTGCCCGTTTCCGTTTATCCGGGAGTGATGCGCGGCCAAGATGGCGACGGCCGGCTCCGCCCACTTGGGTGCCGTCACAGACACTACGTCCATTTTTTTTACATCTATGAGGAGTACACTACTTTTTTTATTTTTTATTTCATTGATTCATCTAGCAGACACTTTTATCCAAAGAAATGTAACATTTTAAGTGATTTGTCACAGAACAAACCATGTTTGTACACAACGTCAGAAAACTAGATTATGAAACAAGCTAGAACAAGTGAAATACAGAAAATAAGAACATTTTTGTTGCTAATAGATTCTAACAGACATGAACAAAAAGTAACAGCTCAAATGTTGATTTTATGGGGTCTTTATCTCACTTGCTCGGCATTGTTTTCTTCAAACTGTTCCTCAGCCGTAATAATCTTACGGGAAGATCTGATTCAAGATAACGAGGCACGTAAATTAAAAATAATAATTATGTGCATGGATAAATAATTAACAAAAGGCTAAATACTGCAATATTCCATTTAAAAAAATAAGAATTGTCAATTTTGAATCACATTTTGATTACAAACACACGTTCGCACCTCAGGACCAATTCGATTTTTTTTTTTTAAACCGACTGTTAAAAATGTGGCCAGATTACATTGTTCTGTTCAGATCCAGTTGCAAACTTGGTTTCACTTTTATGTTTTTCATTAAGGCAGAATCCAAATCTGAGCATGTTTAGATTTCATGTGTTTGCTTTTATGACAAAAAAAAAAACGTGTTTCGTACCGTGTTTCTGCAGTCTCTCTGAGCAAGGCTGTACGACATTAAGGCAATGTTTGAATATATCCCAGTGGTGAAACCCAGCGGTTCACACAGCAGTGGATACGTGGGATCCACTTTAACACACTACTGCCACTTCACACCATCGCTTTATTTATTCTCTATGAGCACGTCTCTGGAAATGACGCAGGTGTGTATTCTTGCCAGTGTGTGTGTAAAAGAGACAAACCAGACATTCATAATTTAAGAGCAATGTCTGTTGAGTGAGTGACTACCTGAGGGGAAATGAAACATTGGATTTGTTGAATAAAATATAAGTTGCAGGAACCCTCGTGTGGGTTGTGTGTGTGTGTGTGTGTGTGTGTGTGTGCAGGTAATGATGTCAGTAGGGACCGAATATGTAACGATCATGCAAATGCACATGGTTATTTAAAACATACACACATAAAGTACAAGCCCAAATACTTGTAGCAACATTTCCACATGCAGACGATTAGATTTCTACATTAAAAGCTGGTTTTGCTGAGTGTGGTTTAATGTAAATGATATTGTAGTTGTATGATCAACAACAACAGTTGGAGGGAGTGCCGAAGACCCGAGGATGATCGATTACGCGTGCAGAATACGAGAGTGTGCTGGTTTGACGTTTTGAATACAATAAAAGGTATTATATTTTGGGCAGTAAATGTAGCAGTGTGTGAGATATTGGAAACTGTCCCTACAGGCGAGTTTTCACATGCCTGCAACTAAAGCTGAGCTGACTTGTATTGTTCAGGCAAACGATCCACCTTGGGCAGAGAGGTGTGTGTGTGTGTGTGTCAGTCAGTGTGTGTACGCACCTGCCAGACTGCATCAAGACACACACACGCACAAATGCATGTATACACATAATAAGAAAGCCACACACACACACACACACACACTCTAATGAGGCCCTGCGAGGCCCTGCCGGTCTGTCTGTCAGTCTGACACACGCCTGACAACAACATTGAGCTTCTTCTGTCTCTTCCACTCGCTTTAATTCAGCAAAACTGACGGGATTATAGAGACACTCAAATTAATTCAATTAATAATGTGCTCTGTCACTCTCTCCCGAGGAGGACAATAATAAACTCTGATTTGTGAAGGAAGAATGTATGAGAGACGTGGAAACGTGCTTGAGAGGAACACACACTGCCGGTGTTGCTTTGCAGAAGATGTGGTGCACGCAAAACTAAGATAAATGCTAATATTATAATGTATATAATAGCAAAATAAACAGGGAGGAGAAAATGTCCCCCACATGTTTTGTTGTTGAATATCAAAACGTATGTGCCAAGATTTTAGAAATGTAGATACGCTTTGTAAAATCCAGCTTGTTTATGTGTCTATGTGGTGTTTTTAATATGCTTTAAGACACACCATGTGTAAGTTCATGAGTCGACAGCATTGCTGAGTATTTTCTGCTTAAAACTGCAGTGAACCAAAGACAGTCTCAAAAACACGGTTTGAAATCGCTGGTGTTTCTGACGTCACAAACGACCTTGTAACCAATCAGATCAACGTGTGATCGTCAACCAGTGGATCTCTGAGCTGAGTGAGTGAGTGGAGGCGGGGCTCATTTGCATATTCATAGCACCGCGCATACTAAATGAGGCAAGGGTGTCGAGTTACATTCAAGATATTTTAAGGCATAAATAATTTTTTTCAAGGAAAAAACGCTTAAATATGTAATTTAGGTGATCAAAGATGAGTTTTAAGGGAGAAAATTATTGACAACATGTGGGGACTTTAAATTACTTTGTTGGTTTTGATGAATTTATATACCATTTCAAGTTAATGACTCTTCTTTACACTTTGAATATATTTGTGTACACATATAATCATTATTTATTTATATATTTTACATATAATTATCAAGGTAAAATGATTTTTACATTTTTTTCTGACAAAGTCTTTACATGAATACAGATTCACGGAGGATCTGTTTGGAGAGCATGTGTGTTTTCCAACACGATAACAATCCCAAGACATCGCAAATGCAATAAGCAATAAACAAACATTTTGCCAAACATTTTCTTATTTCTTCATCATTATGCACCCCAAAAATGACAATAAACTATATACTGTAAATCATAGATATTGCGTATTACAGTCATATACACTGTAAAAGTGACATGATCAAGTCATTGCAACTTATGTTCTTACATTAAAATCATTATAATTTAAGCAATTTAAGTTATACGAGATTCAACTTGATTTTTTAAGACAGTTTATTATAATTTAAGTAAAACCAAATTGATTATACTTAAGAATTTAAGGCAGCAACTGAACTCAATTTTTTAAGATGAATTTTTTAAGATGAAATTGGAAAAAAGATGGAATTATTATTATTATTAATTTTTTGGGGGTATAAATGTAGATGTTTTTTTTTGTCTTTTAATTATTTTTCCTGTTATTTCTTGTTTATATAAATGTATAGTATTTGTTTACTGATTGGTTTATTGGTTGAATATTTGTTCATTGCTTATGACCAATGCTTTGGCAATACAAGTCATGCCAATAAAGTTTATTTGAATTGAATTGAATTAAGATAGAGAGATAAACCTGAGTGAGTGAGTGTGTGTGTGTGTGTGTGTGTGAGTGTGTGTGTGTGTGTGTGTGTGTGTGTGTGTGTGTGTGTGTGTGTGTGTGTGTGTGTGTGTGTGTGTGTGTGTGTGTGTGTGTGTGTGTGTGTGTGTGTGTGTGTGTTCATGTTTATATTACATTGTGGGGACCAAATGACCCCACAAGTATAGTAAAACCTGAAATCACCTACATTGTGGGGCCCAGCCAGCGGTCCCCATGAGGAAAACAGCGTATAAATCACACTAAGTAATGTTTTTTGAAAATGTAAAAATGCAGAAAGTTGTGTGTGATGGGTAGGTTTAGGGGTCGGGTTAGTGTGTGTGTGTGTGTGTGTGTGTGTGTGTGTGTGTGTGTGTGTGTGTGTGTGTGTGTGAGTGAGTGTGAGTGTGCGCATGGCATGTGTGTGTGTGTGTGTGAGTGTGAGTGTGCGCATGGCATGTGTGTGTGTGTGTGTGTGAGAGAGAGAGAGAGAGAGAGAGAGAGAGAGAGAGAGAGAGAGTGTGTGTGTGCTCATCTACAGTAATGAGTCGTTGCATTCCTCGAGAAGGCGGACTCTTATGCAGTTTATTCTCCATTTTTAGCTTGTTAAACCGCACGAGAGAGTTCTTCCCATCATCATTCTTAAGCAGATTTCCGTCCATAAAGAGCAGCTCAGAGGAGGAGCCTGTAAGAGAGAGAGAGAGAGAGAGACAGAGAGAGAGAGAGAGAGCTTCACTCGTGACATATCATCTGTGTTTCTGTACTGTGGATGTACAATGAGTCACAGGTGTGCTTGCGTTACAGAGCAACTTCTTTAATTATGGGGATTAACTTTATCATCGCCTCTCTCGATGTTCCTGTGTGTTCAACTCGCTTATGGCCAGCAGATCAAACTGAGTGATTCTACAAAACGTGTTCTTCAAATACATATGTAAAAAAATAAATATATATAGATATATATATCACCATATTAACAAATATACTAAATATATATGGAAAAAGAAGCTATAACTAATATGTCTTAAATCTCTTTATGTATATAAATATATAGCCTATCCTATAAAGGGCCCTTTATCTTATTTTTGTTACATTTGTAATATCTTAATGCAGGGACGTGCACAGGAATTTTGTGGGGCAGTTGCTCTGACCTGAAAAAAGGCCACTAGCCCCAAAACTCAAGGGCTATATGAGGGAATATATTCAGTTGAATTTTGCCCATACAAATTGCCTTATCTGATCGTGTTTATGTCCAAACGCAATGCCTCATATTATGGTCTTATTATTATTTATAAAGATTGCAAACGTCAAAGATGACAGGTTTATGATATACAACTTTGTAAACAGTATACAAAATGTATTAACAATATGTTAAATGTCACCAAAATACACATGAGAAAAAGAGTTCCTCATATTATTGTTTATTGTTTTTTAATTTTTATTTTTATTTTTTTATTTTTTAAATAAATAATCTGGATTGAATTGACAGATGGGGAAAAACTCGCTTCTAATAATAAAAATAAAAAAACG